>NC_056725.1:788175372-788482872 GCF_019279795.1 Protopterus annectens
GCTTTGATCCCGGGTAGTAGGTTCTGCATGACCGGCTGGAGGCTGAGCAGTCTTGTGAACCACTACTGCACATACAACTTGTGTCCAGATGTCTACAGGACTGGACATCATGTTGTGATACCAAGTCTGATGTTTACACAGGATACTTATCCCATGAGGGATATCCAAAAATTGAACAAGCCAATAACGTTCAATTTCTTTGGATTTACAAAAATGTGATAGGGTTTTACATGCAAGGGATACATAGTTTGCAATCCTGACACTGCCTAGGGTGACACTGCCTACTAGATATGAGTAGTGGTTACTATGTGCAGATATGGTTGCGCCAAGCTAGCAGCCCGAGTATGGCTGGATTTGGTGGACGTTCAGGAATGGGGGGGGGGGATGCGTGCTGTAGAGGGGATGATGGGTATTCAATTATGCATCCAGGTGTGTTGCAGTTGGATGGCCCAGGTCCGTCTAGACATTATGTGGGTATGTGCCAGTGACATTTCTGTACATGTGTATTGCACATTTTAATATTCATATGTTTGTGTGATTGTGTTCTACAGTATGGCCTGTCGGGTTGTATTGCGGATGTGTATGTTTGTTCTTTGTGTTTCTTTCTGATTCACCCACTGCTCCCTCATACTCCTCCAGTTCACCTATTGTGCATCCAACACAGTCTCCCCTTTGCAGATTATTACATTACCCATCCCCCCACCCCCATATTCCACACACTCCATCCATCTCTTCTCTGGTTGATGGCCCATGGCATGGTCAAGGGAACACATTGCATACATTACATATCTCTGGTACCTGTATGGTTGTGAGGACTACCCTGGCATTATTCACCTTCCACATGCTGTGCATCATGCACATAGGTACACGCAAATACTTATCTTTCATGACATGGTAGTTAGACCCGAGTAATACCCATTCATCTTTGACCCATCCTGACAAGAACGGCTTGGGCTGCAAATGGGCAGATTTTGGCTGAATGCTCTGACCATTGGTAGGGTTGCCATCTTTTCATATGGCCAAGATGGGATATATTCCGGACACACATCAGATTTTACAGGCCAACACATACCCATGGTCAGTACAATGGATAGTACTTTTATTTTATGCCTAAATGTAAGATTATTGTTGTAGCAGTTTAGATGCTTCTTCTGTTTCATTTACTTGCTTATTCTATTTCTTGTAACATGTAGTTATGTTACATATGGAAATAACTATTGTATGTGACTATTACATGAGATGTGGGACATAATTATGTCATACGGTCACAGGATATTTTACATTTATAATGGTTTTGGTATGGACACAACTGCCCAGATGGGTACTGTCCCTCACAATGTGGGACAGGTGGTAACCTTGACCATTGGCCTAGACTTAGCTATTGACGGCGCGCTAACACAATGCGTTTCGCTTCCACTTGGTATAACTATCAACACTGCATTAGAATACGAGCACAGGGTTTTAAATGTCATTTGTACGAGGGATGGGGACTCAATATTCGGCTATGTGCATTTGTGTTTGCTTCTTATTTTTGTGTTCGCAAGAACTGTCTTGCATGCTTTGCATACGTTTCAGTATCCATGGACACTGACAGGTGTGATTACTATTGCAGGCAGGCTGTAATATTCAGTATTTTAGGTTGCACATAAACAGTCGACATGTCCATGCCTCCATGCAGCGCTTCGACACACCCCATGCACTCGCACATGTTTCCTATGCACGTAGATGTGGCGGCAGCACGCCTTCATTAATATGCATATGGCGCTACTGCACCATCTGCACGTCACACAGTCAGCGCAAGCCTAACGCCGGCCTTGTGCCAAGCTTCATGAATCCCGGGGATTATTCTTTTCTGGTTTTCACAAGCAGTTTGATTTCAAAATCATTTTAACTAAACTGAATCAACAGTCTCACTAGATTTCATTTACCGATTTTATAAGCAGTTTGCTTTCAGAGCAGCACGTGTTTTCACACTTTACTTATTTGATATTTTTTAACTGGGATGTTGCACTCACTTTTCTAATAAAGCAAGCATAGATATAAAGTATAATTTAGCACTGTGTTAAACTCAAGTCTTATTATCAGAATGGCTTACTTCTGACTGTTTATTTACATCATGTGCCTCTTCAGAAAGTCAAAATTAGTGGTAAGAAGGATTTAGGATCAGTATGGAGCCAAAAACTAATTCCACTAGATGAAAGATCATAATATTCAACAAATATATATTCCTGAAAAGAAACTACAACATAAATGATAAATAAATGGAAAACTACTAACTGAACTTTAAATATTTGGTCATTTACAACACTGGGATGAAAAAAAAAAAAAAACAGAAGATATAAATACACTCTCCAAGACACATTACTTTCCCTGATCTTTCTTCATGAGCAAACATGCATTGCATCTTTCAAAATCATTTGTCAATGCCAGTTGTAGCTGAAAAAATTAAAAACATGCTGTTTCTGTTAAGGTTATTTCTTTGAATGATCCACTGTCAGTCAGCACACTTATTGAAAGTATTATATCAGGCAAACCTATAGAAAGGAAAAGTACCATACAAATATATATATATATATATATATATATATATATATATATATATATATATATATATATATATATATATATATATATGCCCTGGACGAGGGGAAATCTGTGCATACAGCCTACCTAGACTTAGCCAAAGCTTTTGACAGTATCTCCCAGCTAGATATCAACCCTTATATCGTTTTATCGGTCGCTAACTGGCCCAGTGACAGAACACAAATAGTCAAAACAGGGGAAACTACCTCCAACAACAGACTTGTAACCAGTCCTGGGACCTCTACTGTTTGGACTATATTTCTCAAAAGTACAAGAAAAACTAAATGTCTGTGGCTGACAAAGTCTGTTGATGACTGCAAACTGGGAGCAGTTATAGAATCTCCAAATGATGTCAGCATCTTGCAGGAGGGTCTTAAATTCATAGGTTTATAGGTCAGTACTAGGCTATCAGCCCAAGGGCCTACATAAGCCTAGCCAACAAGGTTTTCTAGCTTACGCCACCCAAGAAAGTTATTTTCCTGTGCCACTGTCGAGCAGAGACACAGAAGTGATCACCGGGGTGTATTTCCTATTTCCCATCCACTCATCAAGACTTTTCTTGAAGAGTGCTAATGAAGAACTTTGCTTGACATGGATGGGTAGCCTGTTCCAGAGTATGGGAAGTTTCTGGGACAAGAATCTATCCCTCCAGCATGTCCTGTTTATTGTGGTAACAAGGTTTAGGTCCCTAGAGTGTGTAACTTGGAGGGATTGGGATTTCTTTAGGTGTAGCATGTCCAACAGCACTGGGTTTTACATAGCTTTATATGTTAGGCAGGGATCACCTCAGAGTAGGCGATATGCTACGGAGTAAAGCTGGAGTTTTTGGAGACGGTCAGTGTAGATCATTTGTCTGAGGCCAGTAATCCTTTTTGTGAGGTACTTCTATGGCCTTAACAAATACAGACCAGCAAGTAGACTTCAAGGAAGCACCCAACTTGTAACAAATCACACAACGAATTTACCTAGGTTTCGTCTTTATTCAGACTTCTTCAGAATACAAATGATAAAAACCACTCCCTTTTTATATATGAAACACATGATAATGACATCATCAGACAATCAATACTAAAAGGTCAGCTTTCAAAATAAAAGCAACATTACAAACATTGCTAAAAACAATTTGCAGAGACCTGAACTGAAAAACAGCTCAATAAACTACTGCAAGTGAGCACAATCATAAAATCAACAGTAATTTTTGAATATACATGTATGTGTGAATGCAAAAATTCATACAATGATCAGACCTAGCCTAAAATATTCCTTAGTCTCAAAATAGGCATGATGCTAATGCAGTCATTAATGCCTGGAAAAAACAAAGCATTTAATTTCAACTGCCATTTCATCTCACAAATGTCTAGGTGCACTTCAAACTTTTTACCCTGGCTATCAACCAAAACCTGCTGTACAACGCTAAATTTAAAAGTGTGTCCGGCGTTGGATTCAATATGCCTGTATAAAGCATTGGTCTTTTTCTTCAATCTAATATCAGATTGATGCTCAATAATGCGGTCCCTAAATGCCCTACAAGTCTTCCCAATATAAAAGGCCAGGCACTGCCCACACAAGGCCACATATACTACACTCCTACTATAACAATCAAAATGGGCCCCAGACCTAACAGTGACCACAGCCACTTTGTATTCGGAACCAGTTTGATTAATCAAATGACATACACTGCACCTACCACATTTGAAAGTACCCCTTCTCCTGTTGGAAACAAGAAGGGGCACCTCATTACTTTCTAAAAGCTGCTTAAATGAGCGACCCTTCCTAAAAACACAGCTAGGTGGTACCCCTAATTTGTCACTGACCAATCGGTCAAGCTTCAAAAATTTGCAGTTGTTAATAACTATCGCAGCAACATAAGGTGCATCAAAAGAGTAAGTCGTGATGAAAAAGAGCTGATTGCCCTCATTAGCCCGTGTGCACCTGACAACACTCTCAGATTCAATTGTAACTGTGCCAACACTCTCTCCTAACACAGCATTGACACCTAGACACCCCAGCCCAGAGTCAGGTTTTCCATGTAATAATGCCCAATAAATACCACTTGCCCTTTTTGATATAACCTCATCAGCAATGCACGTACATAATGCTAACGGGTAACCACGCCTAATAAACATCAATTTAATAAATTCAACCTCCTTGAAAAAGTCAGCATCCAAACTGGTCATTCTTGCTGCCCTGACCATTTGCCCTTTTACAATTGCTTTCTTTTGATGGTCAGGGTGACACTTGAATAACTCAGATAAGAATTTGAAAATGTAGCCTTCCTATGAATGGTGGAAATCAAACCAAAATCAACAGGGTTGATAGCCAAATGAACGTCCAAATAATCAATTTCTAATTTGCTCAAATTATGAGTGAACTGCAAAAATTCCACTGAATTATTAACATACTCCATGAATGCACTAACCTCATCAAGTCCACCTTCCCAGACAATAAACAAATCGTCCAAGAAGCGGGTATAAAAACTAACATGGGGCATAAACCGGCTAGTAAACAAAAATTCTTGCTCCCAGTATGCCATAATGTAATTGGCATACACTGGGGCACAAGCCGCCCCCATAGCAACACCAGTTGTTTGCTTGTAATAACATCCCTCAAATTGAATAAAATTATTATTGAGGACAATTTCCATCAAACCTATCAACAAATTGATTCTGTCCTGATCATACAACCCTGTCTTGAGCAACTGCCATTCCAACCATTCAAGCCCTATTGTTGTAGGAATAACTGAAAACAAATTGACAACATCCACTGTAATCAATATGGTATCATTGCCAATCCTAACTCCTTTTAATCTCTCCAAAAATGACCAGGAATCCTTAGTAATACAATCAAATTTCTTTAAACCCTTTTGTAACTCACAATCCAAAAATTTGCTTATGAAACAAGTTTTGCTACGCTTCCCATCGACAATAGGTCTAAAGGCTAGGTTGTTTAAACCTTTATGTATTTTGGGTATTCCAAAAATCCCACTAACTAGTGGATAATCATTGTTCAAATAACTGTACTCTGCTTCATTTATATGCCCCTGCCATAGTAAGTCTTCAATGAACAAGTTAACCTTACTGTAAGCAATATTGAGCTGGTTAAGACTAACCTCTTCGTAAGTGTCCGTAGCTAATAAAACCATCATACTATTTACATAATCAACCCGATCTGTAAGTACTAAGCCATTGCCCTTATCAGGTTTCATGAATCTAATAGTTCCATCATTTACTAATTATATGAATACCTTGCCTGAGTAAAATGTTCCCTAATTTCAACCTCACAAATCTTTTCATACGCATTAATCACACCATTACTAGGGGACATATATTTACTTGTTTTTTTAACACCGAACTTGCTTTGTTACAATTTGTACCATCAAACAACAATTTCAAGTTCATTTTCCTCACTAACAGTTTCAAATCCACTAAAGTGTCACTTAAAATACCCCTTGCTAAGGGAACAAAAGTTAACCCCTTAGCTAATAGTTCAACATGCCGCTCATTAATAACTTTGCTGGAATAATTATAAATTTTAAAGTCATCATAAATATTAGCTACAATTAATGGGTTACTAAGCCCATAATTGTAAACAGCTTTTGATTCACCATCAGCTATTTGGATTAAATCATCAATACCACAATCGTCCACAAAATTTTGGAACACATCACTAGAAAATTGCACATTAGGATCATTCACCTTACCCATCAGTAGTTCATAATTCAAGTCCAGCTGCGGTGAAACCACACCGGTAAAAGAAGGCAAGGAATACAAACTAACATCAAATAAGGAACCACATTCGGCATCCCCATTACCAATGTTATCAACTCTAAGCCCTCTAGGGGTAATCATAGAAGGTAAATCAGCCTCACATTCAATGGGCTGCTTAATACTGACACAAAGTGTACCCGTGTCATTACCCGTTATTGTAGTTTGTGGCTCTCTTAATGAATCTATTTCAAACAAGCGCACACTTTCTTCACTCAAGAAGGATGAGCAATCAAGCAAATCAGGATATAAACGCATATTTAATTGCACACTATCTATATCATGTGCATCCACAAAATCACGCTCATAATTGATTGACAAATCCAAAATTGAACCACTGTTAGAAAATTTAGGCACATCAACACAGTTACCATCCATTGCTGCAGTGCTGTTTGGTTCCAAACCATAAGCGTTACTAAATGAAGGTACATACAACTCACAAGGGGTCGATAGTGCCGTATTATCAAAAATACACACATTGCAATCTAAACATTTTCGCTCACAACACATAGAAAATGTCCCATCATTAATATAGTCCAAATCATCAAGCGTTTTTTCAAATAAAAATGAAAAAGAAGCATTCACATTAAAGTCGCTACTTCCTACAAGAGAGTTGCTCCCATTGCACAGAGCGTAGAAATCGTCGCTCCCTTGGGAACACGGTTCAACACCATCAAACAATACAGCGTTTTTGTTAAAACCCAAATGACAAGCAGATTTAGTGTTGCTGCCACACAGCGATCCGCCAGACGCTGTGCAAACATCTCTCTCCAAGTTGTGAACACCATGCATTACAAAAGTGGAACAGCCAGGCAAACTGCCTCTAGGAAAACTAAAGATGTTACTTGCTCCAACAGACTCTGCTAACAGCTGCCCCATTGAGCAAAAAGACGCAGGACGGCTGCTAGAAAAGGTGTCAATACATTCCTGATAAAACAAACAGTTTGTGAACTTCGGTTGAACAAAAAGACCTCCTGAATGCGAAAGCTCACCTGGATGGTTGAAGCCACTACCAAGCCTCACCTCCTCCACTGGGCCCGATTGTCCCTGCTGTTTAAATCACTGAAGTTCCTTGTCTTTGGCTTTGCCCCTTGCCTGATGAAATCGCTGGATTCGTTGGGTTCCTGACGCTGATTCTGACCCCTTATCCTCTCCGACCTTCTTGGTTCTGCATCTAAAGGGAAATCAGCTCGACCAGGCGCCTCATTTGAAACCTCATCTGCTGATGTCATTTCCAATTCTCTGTTGAACACGCTCTTGTTTAAAGGGACTCTGCCATAGCAATTACCTTCAGACATGGGATAAACTTGATTATGCCTATACTCAGTAGTGTCCCTTTCAATCTTTTTTGCTTTTCTAGCGTGAATAGACGCACATTGAGAATTCACATCAGTCAGCAGATTATTGTAATTAGTAACATAGTGTTCAAAATTTAAATCAGTAGTAATTGCCTCATTTTCAACTTCCAGCTCAACCAGCAAGGAAGCAATTTGCTGGTCATTGTACTTAATGATAATAGTAAGAAGCTCAAGCCCCATTTTGTCATAAAGCCTGTGTACTTCTTCAAGCATGTCCCTTTTTGCTTCAATACCATTGGGGTACTTCCAGGCCTGCAGACCCTTCGGCACAATACCACAGTCAATATTCTTTTGCAAATACCCATTTTCAATTTGCAGTTTTTTGAGCAAAAATAACTTTTTTTCAAAATCTTTTAAATGCTGTGCCAAGGGCTTGAAGCCATTCCTTTCAACATTCACCACCACCCCACTACGTTGGAAATTAAATTCATTAACTCTCCACTTATCCACATCAAAGGCTGTCTTGTGAGGTACATTCCAAAAGGGGCATTGTACTCTATAATGGGTCTAATGAGTGTCGAGTAGAGAGGAACAATGACCTCTTTTTTCCTGGATGAGAACCCTTTTATGATGAGGTTTGCCACGTAGAAGGACTTCCTGACTACTATGGCGATGTGACTATCAAAGGAGAGACTACTGTGCACCTGGGTCCCAAGGTCTCTTATCACACATTTGGTGTTAAGTAGATTGCTGCCTATGTGGTAGTTCATGGGTACAGCGTTTTTACCAAAGGGGATGACACTGCACTTTTTGGCACTGAGCTTGAGGCCATGGCTCTGACACCAGGCATCTGTCTCAGCGAGGCCCTTCTGTAGGATGTCCACATCATTTGGGGACTTGACTATAACTCCTAGTTTGCAGTCATCTGTGAACTTCATTAGCCAGAGGCCTTCTGTGTTAGCCTGTACTTCAGAGAAGTAGATACCAAACAGGAGAGGTCCCAGGATGGAACCCTGTGGTACTCCACTTGTCACTGCTTTGAGGTCAGATTTGGAGTCTGCAACTTTTACAGTGTGGGTTCTGTCAGTGAGCCAGTTGGCAACCCATCTTCTGACATAGGGATTTATACCTAGTTTAGTGAGTTTAGCTATAATTCCAGAATGGGGGATGGTGTCGAAAGCCTTGGTGAGGTCAAGATAGATTGTGTGAATCAACTTACCCTCATCTACGGCTTTGGTGACTGCCTCAAAGAGGTCGATCAGGTTCAGGGGGCATGATCTGCCTTTCACAAACCCGAACTGGGTGGGATCCAGAATTTGGAGGCTACCAATTTTTTTGTTAATGAGTTCCATGATGATACGTTCCATGGCCTTGCAGACCAGGGTTATCAGGCTAATAGGTCGATAGTTCCTGGGATCAGTGGGGGCTCCCCCTTTGTGGAGTGGGATAACTGTTGCTGTGCGCCATTCAGTGGGCACAAAGCCTGATGTGAGGCTATTATTGAACATGGTGCTTAAGTGGGGAGCCAGTTCATTCTGAAGTTCATGTAAAACGCAGCCTGGGATGTTGTCCGGTCCCATGGATGCTGTGTTTTTGGCTTTAGAGAGTGCAGCTTTTACCTGTGTAGTTGTGATTACATGAACTCTGCATTCTTCCTGTATAGATATGGGCCCTTTAGGGGGTGAGGGGAGGGGTAAAGTTAGCACTGAACCTATCTGCCAGGATGTTGGCAATATCAGTTGGTTCTGTAATTTTCGTGCCGTTGTGCTTTAACTCAGAGCAGATCTGGGTGTTGCCTTTGAGATTCTTGACATAGCTATAGAATGCTTTGTGGTTGTCCTTAGAATTAGTGAAGATTTTGTTTTCATAGCTAGCTTTGGAGGATCTTATAAGGGTTCTCAGCTTCTTACTGAGGCTGACCAGGGAGCTCCTCCACTCATGGGATTTTACTCTCCTTTGCAACAGTTTTTTCCTTCTGTTGTACAGTTTGTTTATGGCAGGGGACCACCAGATTGGCTTCCTTTTTTTTGCAGGATAGTGTCTTGGTTCTGTGTGGGATAGCATGATCCATGCACTCGTGTAAGTGTTTATAGAGTGCATTTGTGTAGGATTCAGCAGTCGTAACTGTATTGTCCCTCTGCATGGGTGTCATGAAGTTCACCACTTCTGTCTTAAGAAGCATGAAGTTGGCTTTGGAGACATTTTTTACCATGGTTTCCTTAATGGGGGGTGGGGGCGGGATGTGAATAGCAAGGGTGACTAGCTTATGATTCGATTGGACCTACGAGGAGTTGACTTCAGGTGTTGGACACCGGTCACTCATGTTGGTAATGACTAGGTCTAGGATATTGTTGCCACTGGTGGGAGTGTGGATAAGTTGATCCAGGGCATTGGAGTTTATGAATTCCAGAAAGCGTTGAGCTAAGGAGTTGGTACATGAGTAGTTTTCCCAGTTAATGGCGGGGTAGTTGAAGTCGCCCATTATTAGAGTGTTTGGTTGAACCCTAATATTTTCCAGTACATCAAGAAAAGAGGAGTGGGAATCCTGGGGCATGGTGGGGGATCTGTAGCAAACTACAATTTGCATTGCAGTTTTGCCAGAGTTAGTTGCGCTTGGATAACCTCAGATGCATTATGCTGAGCAACTAGCCTGGCGATGTGGATATCCTTAATGAATATGGACACACCTCTGCCTTTGTTGTTTCAGTCCAGGTTACCTGGCCGAAAAGTGTGGTATGAGTTATAGCCTGGTAGTGCATGGGTGCTCTATGGAGCCTTGAACCAGGTCTCAGTCACTGCACAGATATCAATGTTCTCCATTTTAAGGAGTGCCTCGAGTGAGTGCGTTTTGAGATTTAGACTTCTAACATTGAGTAGCATTACCCTCACTTTTTGCTTGCCTGTTCCTGCCACAGTGGTGAATTTGTCATTTGAGCCTTGCCTAAAAAAGGCACTATAGGGGCAGCATGAGCCTTAGCCAGTATCCGGAATCCCAGGGGTGACAGGTGCAGGCCATCTGTGGCAAAGCATTGTGGTCCGTCGACCATGTCATCCCAAGCAGACAGATACTGAATCCCCTTAGAATGACACCAGAAGCTTAGCCAATTGTTGAAGTCAATCATTTTGTCCTTGTACTGCGGTATCATTCTGGGCAATGGCAGAATGCTACTCAGGGCTAGGGTCATACCATGTCTCTTTTCATGTAATCCAGGGAGGTACATCTCAGGTCATTCACACCAACATGGACAATGATGGAGTCATATTTGTACTTGCTGTGGAGTGACCTGAGTGCGTGGGTTATATGGCGGATCCTGGCACCTGACAGGCAGCTGACAGTAACCTTCTTGTTTAGCCTGGTGAGTGGGACATCAGTGTACCTGACTATAGAGTCACCTATGACTAGTGTGTTGGGTACATTGTTTTGCCTTATTGGCTGTGGTTGAGTGGCACACTGAGTCTGTGGGCTATGTGTCATTTGGGTTGTGTTGGGGGATGAAGGTTGTTTGTGTTTATGCTTTGGAGGTCTCTGTTGCTTAGACAGATTATTATTGAGAGCCTCTGCAAATGTTTTTGTGTTACTATGTGTGGATTTTGGTGGTGTAGATTTAGTGAGACTCTGTGAGGAGTGTGTTGTGGTGCAAATGTTTACCTTCTCCTCATGACTGTCAAGTTCAGTCTTGGTTGGAGAGAGCTTTCCCTCCAGTTTGGCTAGATAAGTGCATCTCTCACAGGTTGTAGTGTTGGGTGGTAGGAGGAGAGGGTTGTCTGTGTACATGAGGCAATTTCTGCATTGCCTCAAGATGCCCAGATTCATCAGATTCATCAGTTTTACACAAACAAATGTGTAGTGCCAAAATTATGGCCTTAAACTCAATGCAAAAAATGTATTATCAACCCTTTCAGTAAGAGTGATGTTCCTGCTAACTACCACATCAATAGCAACACCCTAAGTATACACTCAGTGATGAAAGACCTGGGCATATAGGTTGACAGCAACCTTACCTTTGAGTACTATGTCTCCACAGTGGTAAGAAGGGCATTCTATATTGCTCATCTCATAAGGGCATTGCCTCCATAAAAAAGAAGTTATAACCTACCTGTACCCTTCCCTCATCAGGCTAATAATTGAGTACAATGCCCCTTTTGGTATGTACCTTTCAAAGCACCTGCAGCAACTGTACAGAAAACAAAGATTCCACTAAAGGAAAATTCAAGGTCTTCAGTATCTGTCCTATGTGGATCATCTGAAATCACTGTCACTTTATTGTCTGATACGTACTACTCAGAGGTGATCTCTGTCTTGCATATAAGTCAATCTCTGACCCTGCTTTATTGGAAATGTTGCATATCCGCTAGTCAAATGGTACCCGGGTTACTTGCTCTAAAGACTTTAACCTGGTATGTGACTTTAATAGAACCTGCTGGAGGGACAGATTTGTCTCCCAGGGGTTACCACACCTTTGGAAGAGACTCGCACTTCATGTCAAACAGAGCACCTCATTGGCCCTCTTCAAATGCAATCTGGATGATTGGATGGGTAAACATAAATTCACCCTGGGAGTTCCACCTGTGTCCCTCTTGGACAGGGGCAATACGTGCTGATTGTGGAAATAAGGGTTGGAGTGGCTAGGCTTGTAATGGCCCTAGGGCCATTATCATTGTAACGTCCTGTGGTCCTATGATCCTATGCATGATCAGAAATGCATCTAAGTTTACATATTGTGGTGACATGCATCTTATATTTCCCTGAATGTACTCCTTGCCATTGTTTACAATACTACTGTGCAGAAAAGAATAAATTAATATGATTTAAGGTGAGAAATTATCAAGTACATCCAGAAAATAAATATGCATTTTACTATTAAAATTAGTATAACAACTCATTTTCCTCAGCTTTTCATATTATGCTCATTTTTGTCCAAAGTGTAAAGAGTTTTAGCTAATTGTATACTTATAACGTCAAGCACAGTTCTTCACATCTGCCTGGCTGTCTCCTTTCACAAAAACTGACTATAGTGACAACAATTTAGGGTTGGATTCTATGAAGTTTGCAGAATCCATCTGAGTGTACTGAGTTTCCCATAAGAATAACAGCTACTCAAGTAATGTGCAAATATGCCCCAGTCTATGGAGGATAATTCAGAGCAAAGCAGACATAACTAGTGATGACGCGCAACGACAAGCAGTTATGTCAAAGCGGTATTCCCAGAAAACTCATTAATAAAGTAAGATATATATGTGCACTATCAATGCACATCTATGGAATTTATAGAAGATCAATGGAACTTTCAATAATCATAGGATCATAAGAATAGGTGGAAAGTACTAAAGGAAGAGAAATGTGCATCAGTCATTATGTCCTCCAAAATTGACAAATATCCCCAAACAATTACAAATATTGTCATAATTCATAGGCAGACATATATATAAATATGGTCAATATCAGTTTTTGAAATCTACTTACATTGAACTACTATTCATCGAACATTCAAATCAATGAATGTTTTTCCCAGGTGAGAAAACTGGTTAGCCAATATACAGAATTGTGCACTTTTCTCCACTGTAGTGTGATCTCAGAGTTGGTATATATAAGTGGGGGGGGGGTGTAGGGGGCAGATCCTCACAGTGGTGGGTGTAGTTGTTGGGTTTAATTTAATGTGTTTGTGTGTCAGCTGGTATGCTGGCTAACTAGTTTTCTTACCTGGGAAAAATGTTTGCTGATTTTAATGTTCAATAAGGGGAAGCACAATGATGTTGGTTCAATATCAGTTCTATATAAGTAGATTTTGATGAAATAATATCGACACAATAAATATACCCTTCTCAGTTTGTAGAATCTGATGTAATCCAAAAAATTTCTAATAAAAGAATATTTAAGTAAGGTGAAGGGAAATCACAGCCAGTTTTCCACAGTTAATAGTAACTAACAATCGGTGAGGATTATGTGTAGGGAAAACAAATAACGTACACACCCAAGGAAATCAGGTAATAAAAAAGTAGATGTGGGGGTGAAGAAGAGGGACACAAAAGAGGTATGATAGAATAGGAAGGTCAGATGAACAGGCAAAGGGGGATGGTCATTGTTTTCTTTTTTTTTTTCGTGGGAATAAGCCTCATTTTTTGATTTTTGGAGAATAGATGGAATGGAAAGGACACAGAAAGAGGAAGAGGTCAAAAGAGCAGGTATAAACATATAACAAATATTGCAAGACATAACAGACAAAGGATGGAAATACACATAAAGGTGAGATAAAGTACACAGACAACACACATGCAGACTATACAGCACAGGTGAAGGAAAATTGATGCATACTAGCCCAGGTGTAAAACAAAAACCTAAAAATTTGCTGGTCATGCCACTGTACTCATCCTCCATAAACTGTCTCCCTCTGCTTAATAGCCTACTCTCTGCCCTCATCGGTCATTTCTATTATTTGTCAGATGTCTTAGTCATCTTTATCTAGGTAATTACCTGTCACTCAGTCTTAAAATATTCCTACTTATTGTACTACCTGTAGGATCCTCACTAACTCTAACTACACTTGGCTGTACTTAACAAACTCTGTATACTGTTGCTGTATACATTTTAAATTAGAGCCCAGCTTAAACTCTGTAAATAATTTTTATGCTTTTACTTTTTTCAACTGAAAAATGTTAATTGTTTTGCTTATAATACTATTTTCAGTTACAAATTTTATTGTCATTTCCATGGAGCTTATCTCCCGGGCCTCCACTGAAAAAGGGCTATCAGCTCATTTGGACAAACCCGGTCAACAAATGTAAAATAAATAAAATAATAAAAATACATATGTATCAATGCACAAATCATTGCTGAGATGTTGCAAACTGTATGTCAGTCATACCAGAATAAGTATGACCAATGGTAGGTGTGTGCTGGAGAACATTAAATGGTGATTGGTGTCATTGCAGTATACAATGGATAGCAAATACAATCATCCACTAGGCTGTCAGCAGTGCAAGTGTAAGTCAAACAAAAACAAAGATGAGCAAATGCAGGAGCAGACAATTAGTAGGTATACTACACCCTCCAACCTTTTGGTCATTGTTTCAAATCCTGTGGTCACTACATCTGACCCCGATATTGCAGGAGGCCTGTCACAAAGCCCTATTCCTACAAGTTTACTGAGACTTTTGTCATTGTTTCATAGCCTGTGGTCACTACATCTAACCCCAATATTGCAGGAGGCCTGTCACAAAGCCCTACACCTACAAGTTTACTGAGACTTTTATCATTGTTTCATAGCCTGTGGTAACTACATCTGACATCAATATTTCAGGAGCTCTGTCACAAAGCCCTACACTTACAGGTTTACTGAGACTTTTGTCATCATTTCACATAAGCATATTTATCATGAAGAACCTTGCTGCATATTAACTTTAATTAGTTGTACACATGCCTGCTCTGTGATTGAAAGGCTTTGTGAACACCTTACTTAGTTGGCTACTGTCTCCTTCTGCTTGACCAGTAGACTATACTGCATATGCCAGGTATTTAATTTCAGAAAATGACAGAAGACCTGTTTTACTTGCATCTCTTTGTTAATTGTTTTGTTTTGGCTCTAAAATGATTGCTCTCAGTTATAATTTGACCTGAGAACGAGAAGCTTGCTCCACTCAGCCTCATTATACTTGGCTTCGCTTCACTCCCCTACCTTACCCTGAATCCAATTCTCAGCCACCTCCTCTTACTCTATATGTCCTAAATGTACATTTCACTTGTGACTCTTATTGAAAAGCCCTCCCCAAATGACCCTACTACTTCTCTACATATACTTCTATTTCTTGTTTTTTACTTCCTTATCTCTTTTTAATTTTTAGTCACATTCCCAATTATCTTTCTCCCTCCCATACTGCTTTGCACTATATCCATTTATAATCACACCCTCCCTAGTAGTACCCATCTATTCCACATTGTATCCTTGTCTTTTACCAAATAAACTCACATTTTGCCTTTTTTTACTGCATCATTATACTCTAGCTTTTAATGCTCCTCTATTCCTTACATTCTAGAGAAGATACTAGGACAACCTACCTCTCTTCTTTTATAGAAAATACTCATCTCCTTAATGATCTTCTTCCACCTTTCAGAATCCACCATCACTGAATCTCCTAATGTCCTGCAATTTCTTGTTTCCTTCTTCATTGCTACTTCCCTAATACCTGACATCTATTTTTTATTTTTATTTTTTATTTTATTTATCATTTGTTGACCGGGCAAGTCCGACTAGGTTCCACAGAGCCTGTTTTCAGCGGTGGCCCGGGGAGAAATGCTCCAGATCATCTATAAACTACAGATTCCTGTACTTATGCTACTCTTCAGCCTATCCTCTTTTCTTCTCCTCCTACTACTGTGCCATCTGTCATCCTACCATGACTCAATAATATATCATAATATCTCTCCACTTCTGTCCCAACCACCTAGCCATACTTCCTCTTTACACTCTCCAGACATTGCACTAAACCTATTTAATATTGTACTAGGCTAATTAATTGCACTGCAGCTCAAACCAAAACAAAATTAAGTACAATAATCCTCTCGAAAACACAAGCATGTATTATTCCCCAATATACTAAAATCCTTCTAGGAGGAGATATTTACCCTAATCTTGGCCCTACCTATCACAATGGACACAAAGATAATTCGGTTTCACATACTTCTGTAACCAAACAACAGCCAGTCCCCATCCCTGGTGGTCTAATTTTTGCTGCAATAAATTTTAGAAGTGTAAGAAATAAAACTGCTGAACTATATGCCTGGATTACCCAAAATAAGGCTGATGTTCTCACTGTAACTGAAACTTGGCTTAAATCCAGCATAAACAGCTTGGAAGGTATCCCTCTTGGCTATAATATCATCTGTAATGACCAGTTAAAGAGAGAAGGTGGTAGTATTGCTTTAATATTTCCTAGTACCTACCACATTTCCCCTTACAGCAAACCAACACTGAAATTCAGTTCAGCAGAGCTTCTTCTTGCTTTCCTCAAAATAAACAATTATAAATAAATATGCATTACTATCCTTTATATCCCCCCTGTTGACAATACAGCTAAATTGAAAGATATCCTGCACTGGATATCCTTAACATTTACTCAAGAAAAAATATTACTAGGTGATGTGAATCAACTGTTTGGACATAAACTCTAACTCCATACATCTAGCACAAGCTTATATTGTTTCACTCAACTAATTAATAGCCCCACATGTTATAGCAAGGCATCAAATTCTGTATTAGACTGGATCCTAGTATCAGATCATAGCAAATACTCCATCACAGGTACAATGTCAGACTCTCTCAGTGATCATCTCTCTACCTCTACGACAGACATCTCACACATACAGTTAAACAGCATATTTATAAAACAACATGTAACCTTTCCAAGTTTAACCCAGAAATGTTCATTACTACACTATCATCTAGTAACAGGAACTTCCTAAAAATCCTCCCCTCAGACAATGCTTTAATTGAATTCAGTACACCTTTTCTAAATATTCTAGATTTCACCTTCTAGAAGGAAGATACTGAAAACAATAATATCCAAAAAGAGAAGAATGCCAGTGCAAGATATTGAAAAAGCATGGTAAGAATGGCAAAAATATAAAACACCTCAATATCTTGAAAACTTCACAATACTTTGTAATCGTACTATAAAGAAAATAATTGAAGACAAAAAACAATACTATAATACCTTCCAAAATAATACTAAACACAACCCTAAAATATTTTGGAAATCTATTAAAAAAACTTTACTTCCTAGCTAAAAATTCAACCCAAACCCTTCTCCCAATAATGCACCACTCGAAACTGCAAAACAGTTCAACTCTTATTTTATAGATAGTATAGCATCTCTAGCCAAGGGTTCCTCAAAATCTTATCCTAACCCTGCCAAACATCCACATATATCACCATATCTACTTTCATCTTGAAACCTCCACCCACATCCTATATAAAACTATTCTTAAAGAAACTTAAACTGTGCTCTTCTTCAGCTGATGACCTTCTGAGTGCGTATCTAAAACTAGCAGACAACATTGCTTATCCTGTCTCAATCCTTATAACTAGGTTAATCCAGGAATCCCATGTTCCCTCTCTCTGGAAAAAGTCACACATTATCCCTCTGCACAAAGGATGAAATTCAACAAACATGAATAACTTTAGACCTATAGCAATCTTATCTCACCTCACCAAACTACTTGAAAAATGTATTCAAAAACAATTGCTAGACTATCTCCTGCAGGAAGAACTCCTGTCCCCTACACAATATTGATTCCATCCTTCCCATAGTATTAGCACTGCACTTCTAACCTATACAGATACTGTCAATAAAGGTAACAATAATGGCAGACTAGTCTCTTCCTTATTTTTAGACCTGTCTAAAGCCTTTGACACAGTTTGTCACAACAAACTTCTTCTTCAAATGTCCTCACCAGGTCTCTCTCAGGCTACCCTTCTATGGTTCAAAAGTTACCTGTCCAATAGGTGCCAGTCAGTAAAATTGCACTCTATGCTCTCTCCTTAACTTCTAGTCATCACTGGTGTACCACAAGGGTCTATCCTTGGTCCCTTCCTCTTTAACATTTTCTCCTACACTCTATACTGTCACACAACAGGCCACCCTAATACAATACATAGATAATTCCACTCTCATTTGCACATCTGACAATGTGGTACACCTCCAAAAAATACTCAGGAAGCTTTAGCAGCCACTGAAATATGGCTTTGTAACTCACAACCTATGCTCAACCCAAAAAAGACCAGACTATTACTCTTTTGCCTAAATTCCTCTCTCATGAAAAAACTAAATTTACAGTCCTCTCTCTTGATAATACAATCATTGAAGTCCCTTCTCATAGCAAACTATTAGGGTAATAGTGGATGATAATCTTACATTCGACCTATATATTCAAAATTGCATAACAAGAACTCATCAAAAACTAGGGATGCTTTACAGAGCCCAAAACCCTCTGACTGATGCAACTGAAGCTACACTTACCACTACGTATCTCCTCCCCATTCTTCTTTATGGTGCTCCCATCCATACTAACCTCCAGGATTCACAAAAATTGAAACTTGAACAATGCTATAACAAACTTGATAAATGTGCAGCACATACCCCTTTCAGAGCCAACGACTGTATAGCACTGAAAAGCCAAAATTGGTTAGAACTGCCGCATAAACTACCATATACACAACTTCTTAACACCTACAAAATTATCCAGCATCCTTCTGCCTGTCCAGCACTAAAAAAGCATTCAGCATAACTATGTTCCCAGTCAGTCATTGCAATCCAGTGACCAAAACCTCCTGTCTGTCTATAAACCTAGCAAATCTGCTGGTCATTGTCTATACTCGTACAAAGATGCTAAGGCCTGGAACTCCTTACCTCCATCCATCAGGTCTATACCCACCCTTCCATCTTTCAAAACCTCTGTGAAAGGCTTTCTAGCTAAAACCTGGCTCTGTTCTTGCTCAAAACCAGGATAAAGTATATCTCTAATTGTGAACAAGTACCTTTTCATTCCTTATACCTGCTTACTCTCCCTTCTTCACTCACTTCCTTTCTGTTATCTAATTCTCTTCTCTGACTTTCTCTCTAAATATACCATAATCATGTTTTTCCTTCTCTTCATATTGCATTTCCTATTTGTATTACACTAACTTAATTTCTCTACAAATTGTCTAAACTTTCTTGTTGTGTCTTTCAGCTTATCCCGGTTAGGGGTCGCCACAGCGTAACTCCAGTCCACTAATGTTTGGTAGTGGATTTTTACGTGCCAAGTTACCAGCCCTGATGCACAACCTTCAACGAAGGTACACCCATTCACGCATGCCTCCACACTAAACTTTCTTTAAATATTAAATGATCGTCGTATACCTAGTAACGATTCTTAACCAATGTTTTTATATTATGTCTAATTTGTTATAATTATTTAAACTGCATATGTTTTTGTTTTATTTTTGAAGATTGTAAAATTATTCTTCTTAAAATGTTTTGTTTAACGATTTGGAGCTTTTGTCACCAGTCGTCTGCTGAAAATGGGCTTCTACCTAGTCGGACTTTCCTGGTAATCAAATGTTAATAAATAAATACACAGAAGAAATGGAAGCTATCTCTCAAAGACATTTGCCATGCCAGAAGCAATATGTATGGTTTGCCAGGTATGCAATGTATATATGTGACATGCAATGGCATAACAGAATCCAAACAGAAAATAAGAAATGGGATGTAAATTGTGATACATGTATGATTAATGACATTTAAAGAATGCAAATAGGCAGAAAGAATAAAAACAATGGGTAATGCACAATACACAAGTACAACATGAACAGTGATGATAGAATGTACTGAAATGCCACCAAATTGCCTGCATATGCCTTGCATTATACCAGTACACCTACATGACAATGATGGTAGCATACAGGGAGATAAACATAGACATAATATACGTCATGTATATGTGAAACATGTAGGCCAAAGTATAAAGGGGGAAGAGAGGTGGACAACACAGAACCACATCAGTGACTCAGAACCACATCAGTGAGGAACTGACAGCAAGGGAAAGTAGGCACAGAATAAAGCAGGATAACCTCATCAAAGAAGACACAGTGCACATGCATGTGTCCATAACACAGGATGGACTGCAAGTCCTCGCAAGATACATTGAAACAAATGGCCAATGTCTGACACATGGGAATAGTGCAGAGGAGATGGCAGTGTACAAATGAGTCAAACAACACAGTGATGTGCAACACTTAAACAGTAACTGGCATAGGCACAGAACAAAAGTAGTTTTGAGTATCACATACACATATATACTGCCATGCAAATGTAAAACAACAGGTGGCCCAATCATTGTTATTGATATAAATATGACAGTGTATGTGTAGGACTGATCTAGAGACAGTCCTGTGTACACAAATATAGTACAGAAAAATGGAATAAGTGCATGTAACCAGTCACATATTATAAGGTCAGTTGTGTGTCAATCATATGATGGCCATACACATGTGCAGCCATGTAAATCAGTGCACATGCATGAAAATCTGTGTGTACATATCATAATATAAGTTATTATCAAAAAGATCAGCTATTGACATATGTAAAATACCAATAAAAAGGGAGTTATAAATGATATTAAACAAAGCATCACTTTTGTATATCCATGAACCAGTGAATGTCAATGCAGTATGTCAAGGATACATGTTTATATATATATATATATATATATATATATATATATATATATATATATATATATATATATATATATCAGTCACAGTACTGTAATACAACATGGCACAATATTTGCCAGTACATGTCATACAAAAGGTGACTGTGCCACTGGGACATTATCCCTCTAGAATTTTACATAAATTACAAAATCATGTTGCTGAACAGACATAAAACAGCAACCAATACACAAATGGGTGCAATGCATACACATAGATAATGTGTCCAAATAAACATACTTGACCCACCTCAATGCTAAACTATTCATATATTGCTGATATGAATAGAACTGCATGTATAGGCCAGTTTGCTCATCATATGTGTCATTATGTTACTCTGTTGCATTACATGTCATGTAGTACTCAGTTTATTAGATAAGGTTCTATTATTAATTGTACATTTACTGACATAGCCTTTCAGTATGCATGCAAAACACTGATGTGCACAGCACACAGACTTACATGTCAGAACGTCTCATGGCAAGTATGGTATTGCATCCTAGTATGAAGCACTGATATGGGGCTCCATTCTAAAAGACTTGGCATAGGGTAAGCCAGTACTGACTTAAACCTTTGAAAACATAGTTTCTTGTCTAACACTGTTATCAGTCAAGCCTTACACTAATGTCAGAAAGAATCTACAAAAGCAAGTCCTTAAGAATATGGATCCCTAGTCATTACTCAGTGTGTGCCTCACACATTTATATTGATGTGTCAATATGATATTTACATTTCCACTATAACATATCTTTATGTACAAATGGTGTGTCATGTTGGCATCCTATGATGTAAGATTAACAGGCAATGGTGCACTTAATCTTTATATGCAAATGAGATGAGCAAAGCAACATGGTTTATGGGTGACATAACAATCACATACGATTTTAATGGAATTTGAAAGTTTTGAAAAACTGCTCAATCACAAACACAGTGACATAATATAAGAGCTAGAAATCACGTGTATGACATAAATACATAACCATCCCTCAATATGTATCACTTTTACTGCTTATATTTGCATTATGTTTATAAATGTACCTGCAAAGTTAAAAAAAATGCAATGATGGTTATTGATATACTATACAACACTTCAGACATATAGGAAAAGTATGACTGCCTGGTGAAATAGCAATGACGGGAAATACTATGTTTAAAAAAACATCACAGTGCAGTTATATAACATTGCAAAAGAAGTAAAACTCAAGAAGAGCATGCTAAAGCTCTATCAGCAGTAATAAGAATAATGAGGCAGCAGACACACATTCTATAATAGAAGAGCTAGGCTGTGCAGAGCACAAATGCACATTTGTCACTTACTGCTGTTCAAACAGTAATATAAAATCAACTTGCATGTATTACATTCAAGATAAAATTAATTTTACAGTTAAGCACAGATGCATTTCATTTAGGTTATGGCAACAAATATGACATAACCTCAGTTTACTAAAAAAAACTTCTGTTGATAACTCCTAAGACATCATTCCTCATAAAATTATGTACACATAAATTAATGAGTATTACACTTATCTTGCAGATGCATTGTGGAAAGTCTGACACAAACATTAGCATGTTTAAATGTCATAAGAGTACACATTTAAGATGAAGATTGAAATATGTTTTTTAAAGAAAATTTGCAGTAACTTAACATATTTACAATATGTACAGAGAAAGGAAGAAATTCAACATCATATACTGTTATACAATGCTAAGAATACAGTGAATCATCAAGGTAATCTTATACAATCAACACATTAAGAGTCTTGGTATTTAATAGCAACATTTCAAGGCTATCCCAACCACTAAAAGTCTTAGCATGATTTATAGATCTTATTCTGATCAATTCTTCTGTAATTTTACATAATACTGCTGTTAAATTAAAAAAAAAAAAAAATATATATATATATATATATATATATATATATATATATATATATATATATAAACTTAAGAACTGAGTTCAGTTTCCAAATTTTTTTAATAACTTTTCTAGCAACAAAAGACTCCAAAACATGTTTTGTTGTTTAGCTTTTAAAGATACAGCAAGTGAAACATTCATTAGTATTACTGATCTAGTTAAAGAACAATTATTGGACAATAACTCCTTAAAAATATACTTATCCCTTCCAATGTAAATTTAATTTTTTGCAATCCATAAACGTGTCCAATCAGCTTTTAAATATTTACTACATTTCCAACATAAAATAAAAAAGTCATTTTACTAAACTTAGAGATATTTATAGGAAGTAATAAACATTCTTTGTATACATTTCCATGTAAAAACTTTCCAGTATAAACTTGAAGAAATTTGACTGATTAAAGTAACAAAGTTTTATTTTTACCATATTTTGAACCATTCAATCCACTACTATCTACAAAGTTCCAGAATTTTGCACCAATGTTATTATTATTATTTATAATTAACGTATATAACTTGGACAAACTTCCTTTATAGGTCAATTTACATTCTATGATATCATTTATATATTCATATAATGGAGGAAAGGGGTTCTATTCCTCTTCAATCATATAATCTACAGAGTCATTTAATTTCTTGTTGGTTGATACTATTAAATGGGTAACAGATTCATCCAGCTTATAAGATTTCATTAAATATTCTGGCAATTTAGTTTTTCCTTTTTCAAAGCAACATGACCATAATACTAATCCACTCCTTTTTAGTAAATTAATTTTAACATTGTTCTTAGTTTCCTTAAAGCTCAGGTCTTAAAGCTCTCTCCCTCTCTCTCTCTCTCTCTATATATATATATATATATGTATACATACACACACATGCACACACACTCACACACACTGTATATATATATATATATATATATATATATATATATATATATATATATATATATATATATATATATATATGGGTTACCTTCAGAACATCGACAGACCATTTCATTGAAACCCATTTCACTGACAGACCATTTCATTGACAGCTAGTAAATGCAGGAATTTAAGGCAAATAACAGAGATTTGATCCCCTTCCCAATATAGTGTGACCATGGAGTTAGTATATATAGTTAGGGGGGTATGGGGGGCACAGCCCCCCACATCGGAGGGTGTGAGGGGTGAAGCTCCCCATCTATTTTGGTTTAAATTCTGTACTTTTTGTGTTATTTTCTTCTTTTAAACCAAAATAGGTGGGGGGCTACGCATATATAGTAACTCCAAGGTTGCATTACACTGGGGAGGGGGACAAATCCCTGTTATTTGCCTTAAATTTCTTTGAAGTAGTAGTTGTCAGTGAAATGGTCTGTCAGTGAAATGGGTTTCAATGAAATGGTCTGCCGATGTTGTGAAGGTAACCCATATATATATATATATATATATATATATATATATATATATATATATATATATATACATTTTATATATATATATATATATATATATATATATATATATATATATGTATAAAGTGACAAGGATTTTTTTTCAAGCTAAATTTGCCAGAATGAACTTTTTGCATCTAATACAAAAAAATAGTGGCACTTGGCATCATGGTTGCGACTTCTTCGACTGTGCGCATTGGATGATGAGGTCTCTTTAGTGCTTTGTTCAAATCTCATGGATCAATACATATTCTGATGTCATCTGAGCTTTTCTTATGAGCTACCACCATGGAAGATACCCATTTAGTTGGAGTTTCCACTGGACAAATTGCAACTTGTCACACCATTTTATCTAACTCAGCTTTGACTCTGTCCTGCATGGCTACTGGACCTTTACATGCTGGCCTGATAACTGAACTGACCTCTGGAATTAGCTTCCTGGAATACACAACTGGAAGTTTTCCTAGTTTGTTTTGGAAAAGTTCAGTATAGGTTGAAAAAATATGCTGTGCAAAATTAGAGTAGTGGTCTTTCAAACTAACATGACTTTCTTATTAAATGAAAGCAGTCCCATTCTCAAAGAGTCTCTGAGCCCTAATAATGACTGGATGTGCCTCTTGACCACATAAAATAACAAGTTGTAGTTTTTTCTACTCTGCTGGAAGTAGCATGAAAGCACTACAGAGCCTTTGGTTCGAATGTCCTCACCTCCATTCTCCATAGGAAATAACTTTCACACACCTTGCCAAATCAAGCCTTTCACCTTTACATACTCTGGCAGATGTTTCTGCAGACATAACATTGCACTTGGAACCTGTGTCAACTTTGAGCTCTGTGTGTCTGTCATTTATTCAAACAGTACAAAATACTTCATTCTTGGCCCTTAAATCAACTGCATTAACCATTTCGTGAAGCACTGACACACTGTCAACATAAAGAGTAGGCTTGTCACAGTCTAACTGGTCAACTCATTTCTTAAACTGTTCCTTTTTTATAAGAGTGCCCATATTCTGCTGATTTGCAAATCTTTTGAAATTATTCCATTTATTGCATTTGTGGCATTGTTGTCCAAAAGCTAAGCACTTTTCCCTTTTAGATATATGACTTCCACCACAATTATGACAGTTGGCAATGAAAGTGGGTGGGGGCCCATGCTTTGAATGTGCTGACTCAGTCTTATGCTTCACTGAAGATGTGCGAAGTCTAGAATGTGCTAGACAGTTCTGGGGTTTACCAGTAGTTGCTGCAGGGGTTACAGCTGCCATGTGCTTGGGCCTGTTTCTTTTAACCACATGCTGCATACTATCAACATGAGCTTTATCACTGTGCCTTCTAGAGCTGCTCTCATTTGTAAGCATATTTGTGTGCTTTTCTGTAAGCTTCTATATCTGACAAAGTTCAGTGATCTTATTTAAAGTTAGATCACTGTTACAAAACAAAATCTTTCTCACAGCATCATCTTTTATGCCACACAAAAGTCTGTCCTTTATCAACTTATCCCTTAAATCATCAAATCTGCACGTTTTAGCTTTATCTCTCAGGTCAGTTATATATGCTGCAAGTTTCACCAGGCTTTTGGTCCCCTGTGTAAAATAAGTGCCTTTTCATTGCAACATTTGTCTGAGGGTTACACATTTCTCTAAATTTACATTTTAAGCACACTGGGTCCTCCCTTGACTCAGCCTGCACAACAATATGATGGTTTTGCCCCTCTCCAGCATAACTAGCAGGTGCATACACAAATGAGCATTCCCTTTCTATAGCTTTGACCCAGCTAAATTAAGGAGAATAAATGCCTTTGTATAGTCATCTTTATCAGAAAATGCAGCCTGTATGAAAATGTACTCTTGCTCAAACACTCTCCAATTCTCAGCAATATTACTGTCAGACACAAGTGCACTGGGTTTTCAAAATCCATCTGCCATGCCCACAAATTACACAAAAACACACTGAAAATATGCCCCTTGCAATTATGTATGAACAAACTGTGTTGTGAGCTTGTAATAACATCCAAATGCATAATAAACTCTTTGAAATACTTTACTTTGTGAAATATTCTTCGTAATGGCTGCATTCTGTGAAATATGCCTTAAATGGCTGTACCTTGCAAAATAACTTTACTGTAACACTGCACAAACATGAACACTTCATACACTTCTAAAAACTCGGATATCTTTGCTTTATATGAAATACATATGGGGGGGATTCAGTAATCCTCCATGTAGGATGAACGAAGTCCTACTCGGAGACTGCTGTCTAAGAGTTAGACGTCAGCGCATCATGCATATGCATGAGGGTGCACTGACTCAACTCCCAGGATAACACGGAACATGTAGGAGTGCAGGGGGCATGTCAAACTGCCGAGCAGTCCAAATATCCACACCCCTGCAAGTGCCTAACTCTGCAAATGTCAGCAGATATGAGCGAGTCCGCTCAAATGTGTATACCCCCAACACTACACTCCCCCACATTAAAAAGCCCTGTACAAATGAAATAAAATGTAAAACATTTTTTTGTATTATTCACCGTATAGCTGCCTGTATTTGCGCGTGTGTGCGCGGGTGTGCCCATTGCTTAGCTACAGTTAGCAGTTTAGACATCGAAGAGGATAATAAACCACTTATATGCAAATTAAGCCAAATAGCAATAGTGTAGTGGTAGAGCCTTCACACAAAGAGGAGGCATTCCCGGTTCGAGTCCCACCACTCCCCTTTCCATTTTCTGTAGGAAATCCGTGCATAAAAATAATTCCTGACATTTACCTTTTAAATTACATTAAAATGCATCGAAATGGCCTATTTAGTAGTGAACGATATTTTAAATATATATAAGAAAGTGAAACGGTCATGCATAATAATGAATGCATAAATAACCTATCTTAAGCAATGTGAAGCACTGCTAAGCAATGTTTACCAGTATTAAGCACATTTAAGAATAATTGCCCATAGCTAAGCACTGCTTTAACTAGCGCAATAGCTTTGCACGGAGCTGCACATCGCGCCAACCAGCGAAAACTAAGCATGTTTGCGCAGAGTTGCACACTGTGCTAACTAGCACAACGTTGGGCAACGTCGGGCAACATCAGGCAATGTAGACCAACGTAGACAATGTCAAGCAACATTGGGCAAAGTTAAGCAAAGTCGGCTAAACCCAGCCACACCCCCTACCGGTCAGGCCAGTAGTAAAATAAAAACGCAATGACAGGTCTCGAACCTGGGATAGTGTGCACCATAATCACAGTACTAATCCACTAAGCCATGACAGCATTTGATGCTCATGGACTGTCAACACACATATACATATGAATCAAAGTTTACCCAGTGCTAAGCAGGTGTGCACTCAGTTGACAACTTTCAAATCTGGCCAATCACAAATAAGTGTGGGAAATGAGGCATATTTAAGCTCCATAGGTGGGAATACTCGCCATAACTGGTTGCAGCTCCCATCTGCAGGCAGCAATGGCTGGTGTTGGAGAGGGCTCTCGTTTTCAAGCACAACGGTGGGGCATTGAGGAGTCAAAGCTGATGGTTTGGCTCCTCGTCCATCGTCATGATGCTAGACTCCTGCAGGGCCAGTTCCAGGGCATGGAATATAAAGCAGAGGCCTGGAACCATCTCGTATATGAACTCACCAGTGCCACAGGTGTCCCTCAGACTGGTGAGCAGGTTAGACATCACCATGCAGACCTGAAGAGATGCAAGCAGGACCTACTGAACCAATGGATACAGGAGGCCCGTGGGATGCAAAATGCCCCACTACTGAGTAAGTAGCCATGGACTGAAGTATGTAAAGATTGCTAGTGTAGTCGATAGTATGGATAGGTATATGTCTCAATATCACTTCATTTACTTCACAGCTGCAGGTGTCCATGCTGTGAATCAGCAAGCCTATGCAGATAGGCTGCTAAGGCTGCGCCACCAGGCAGGATAGTAATTTTTCTGCATGTACTGTTATATAAAATAAGTGAGAGAAACTGGCTAAAAGTGTCTCAGCCCAATAATTAAGGTATAATAAGGCATGAATAACTTGTCTGCATGAACTGTTATATAAAATATGTGAGAGAGCCTGAAAAAGAGTGTTGTAACCCATTAATAAAGGTATAATAAGTCCTGAATTATCTCTCTGCATGTATTGTTATATAGAATAAGTGAAAGAGCCAGAAAAAGAGTGTTGTAAACCATAAATGAAAGTATAATACATCCTGAATAAGATGTCTGCATGCACTGTAATAACAAATAAATGAGAGAGCCACTAGAAAGGTGTGTAATGTAATTAATAAAGGTATAACACCTGTAGTGTGTCCGTGTCACTTTCTTTGAACTGTTGATGTACTCTTGCAGTATTGAAATAGTAGTGTTGAATTAAGCGCTGTCAACCCACACTTGGGTAGGCCCATAGAAAGAGTATGAAGGGAGTGCCAGTATCTCTTAAGCATATACACAGTCCTCAACTGTAGTTTCAAGCCTGGCATGTATAGGTAAATCTGGCACATGAGTAGCTTGTAGCTGTGTGCACTGGAAATGTCAGTGTGCTGCTAGAAATGTAGGGGGCTGTTAAAATATAACAGATAATGTCACCTGAACACATCCTGATATGTAGACATATGAATATAAATAAAATATATAAATACGTAGCAGTAACATCTGCATCCTGGACAGTTTGTATAACAGATCCAGGTCAGGTACATAAGGAACTAGCAAAACACATCCCACAATGTAATGGACATTGCCTAGTGTAATAATACATGTAGGGGATTTATACCTGAAGTCAATAGGAATGTAGTGTAAACTATAAGTTCATATAAGTTGTAAATGGAGGTATCTTTTTACACCCTACTGTATGTGCATAAACAATGCAATTCCACACTTCAATGGGTATGTGTAATCTCAAAACATTTGTTGGGACATATGTCCTATTGGTTTATAAATATCTGCATAACTTTTATGCATGTGCCCTGTTCAAACACCACAATCTTGGTGGCCTGTTGCCACCATTCATTCCTACATGCTGTTGGGATGTCCACTATCGTTCAACATATGCATGTGTTATGCTTGTTGTTCAACTGTTGGAACTCTGGTGTGTTGGGTTAATGGGAATATTACTGCATTCTGTTACAACTAATTTGGAATACTGTTGGCTATAATGTCATTAAATTCACCTAAACACAGAACGTATTGGAAGGCTGGTCCCAACGGACCCACCTGTCCCACCTCAGCTGGCGATGGCACCTGGCACTAGCAGGTCTGGTGCCCAGCCCGGGACCTCCTCCTCCGTTGGCCCTGTACCACCTTCGGGTGGAAGCACTGCAGGAGATGGGGCTCATCTCCCTGTGCAAGCGTGGCTGGAGGAGGGCCACCTGTCACCCTCCGAAGGGTCTGGGCTGTGGTGCGTAGGGAGATCTAGTGTTCAGTCACTGATCCCCTACACCAGCTCGAGGCAAGAGTTGCGCGACTCATGGGTGAGCCTGCCCCTCCTACGCAGCCCCCAGCACAGTCACCCTCCGGGCTGTGAAGGTGCAGTGGTGACTGCCCATGGGTGGGGATCTCAGTTCCACTGTTACCATCTGTGGGCTCATGGGCTTGTGATTTCCAAACATCCTTCCCCGTCAATTGTGTTCACCCATCCCATGTGTCATATTCCACCCCTGTATGCGTCTTGTTTGTCTTGTCTGTTTACCTCCCCAACCTACCTCCCAAAACATACCTACTTCCCCTACCCCACATTCCACTCTCACCTGAAAAAAAAATGGACAATCGGCTCCCACAAAAAAATTACTCCCCATACATAGCTGCCCATTCTGCACAGATGTCTGCTGGACACAGAAACCGAAATTCATTTGGCAGTACAACATACTTTGTTGTCCTCACCCCTCTCTCAGGTGTGGAAGGTTTCAAAATTCCCTCCAAATTACTAGTATATGCACAGCTGTTGCTGTTAAAGAAATGGGCAGCTATGGGCCTTCCCTACACTCGTCCTGCACATCCCAAGCTGTTTTCCCTACTGTCTTTCCCTCTTTGTGCCCCTTTTTCACCACTTTCCTATCTCCCCATTTTCTTTTCTTTCAAAGAAATGAGCGCGGGGGTTAGTGGGAGTAAGCACTTTTAAGCAGTAGTTAGTGGGGTTAGCGGGAGTAAGCACTTTTAAACAGCAGTAAGCGGGTTTGAGCGAGTGTGCGCATGTGTGCACTTAGCTAAGTATTGCTAAGCATCGCACAAACCTGCACAAACCCACTTACAACTGCTTAAAAGTGCCTTAGTTACCCTGCATATGAGGGGCCTTGTTCTGCTCAGCAGCAAAATAAAACACCACTGTCAGTCTCGAACCCCGGACACACTAGACTGCATGAAGTACCACTAGGCCACAGTAGCTATACAGCAGGATGTTGCTGAAATATATATATCATGCATCAGAATGTGTGATCGTAAAGGAAAGATAGGAATGCCATAACATAAAACCTGTTCTGTGGAACTTTACCAGCAGTTGTTGTGGAATTGCATTACATGACTGTGATAACAGAACCAGATATTCTAACAGTAAATACTGTTACAGCAGCACTTCACAACCCCCACACAGTATCATAGCAGGACAATCCCCACCCAAATGTACAAAATACCGGTGTGTTCAAGGTACAGCAAGGATGTAGGTAGGCATACTCAGTACTGGAATTGTCCAGTTTCATGAGCATCCTGTGATAATGTCAACAAAATAAAAAGCACAAACAGTGCAGAAGTGAGTACATTAATATCCACAGTATAGCTGTTCCCAAACAGTTCATGTGCCAAATGAAAACATCGCAATAACTACATATGTATGGCAGCTAATTGTGGATGTTGTAAAGAAACTCCATACTCCCATGTATCTTGTGTTAGCATTTCTAGGGGTGAGTACATTTCTACACTGCCAACTGTGTACTGAAAGAGGCAACATTCAGGTCTGAGTACAACATACAAATAACTGGCTACACCCTTAGCAACAGTTAGAAGAAGTATACCAACCTTCTGACTTACACAATGGTGTCCACAGCAAACAAACATGGTTCCCACTCTGGAATTCTTTAAGGGTAAGCCTACCTGACCTAGCAATTTATAGCACTGGGTTGCTATGACAGTGAGTACTGCAAGTACCACACAGAAGGCTGTATGCAATTGCCAAATGGCGGCCACCAGTTGGTACAGAGGCCATCACATGCACATGTGCAGATACCTATAAAAGCAGTCTGTACTTGCTGTCCACACATGCAATCATTCCATTGCAGGTACGGAGGGAGAGAGAGAGAGAGAAAAAAAACAAAAAAAAAAAAGAAAAGAAAAAGTGATGTAAAGTTAAGAAATATAACAAAAAAAAATATTTTAAAAACTCCAAGGAAAGGGTGCCACAGAACCAGGAACCAATAAAACCACAACAGGCACCCAAAGAGGCAGAAGGTAATAATAAAACACGAGCCTGTAGGTGTAAGCAGCAGCAGGTTTAATCACATAAACGCCACACAATACAAAGCGTTTTCATCCACCAGACTTCCTCAGATGTAAAATTAAAGAATGAAGACGGTGCCTGCTTATATACCCATCCCAATCTACTTAGTAGTTAAAACAATTGTTTAATTGACACCAATTAAATCCTGTAACTAAAATATTCATGACAACCTTTTCCACAAATACAGATGAAAGTAGATAAAAACATGCACATTTTTTAAAAGAACTTTAAAATAAATATATAAATACTAAAACCATCACAATGTGTTGGACAGATAAATAAACTTGAATCAAAAACCAACAAAAAGAACTGTCAAAACATTATATATACTTATTTTATAGTTTTGCAGCTCTCATTTTTAAAATAGGGGCAATGGATATGTATTCATTCAGCCCTGGGAATCTATTGGCTTCCAATAACAACTGCCAAAATATTTTTCTCACCTCTATCCTATTTTCCCACGGGCCCCCCCTCACATCACATTGCACCTTCTCTACAACAAAGAAGCCCCATTTTGCTTGGGGACATGTCAGTGTATGCTTAAACAAGGCATTTTTAATATCTTCGACTCTAATAGCATATAAATGCTCATAAATCCTCCTTTTGAGTTTACGAGTGGTTTTTCCAATGTAAAATGCACCACAGGTTTTACATAGGGCCAAATAAATCAAGCCTTCACTATTACAGTTGGAAAAACTACTACTCTGAATCTGATGGTCTCTTGACAGGATGTATACAGAATCCTGTCTAAGTATGTATGGGCATTGGGCACATGCCCCACATTTGTAGGTTCCCAATTTCTTACATGAAACAATAGAACCATTATACTCCAGCAAATCCTTGAGGTTCCTGCCTTTTTTATATGTAAATCCTAGCGTGTTGGTAAACAAAACATCCAACTCTGAATAACACTTAAACCTGCTCCAGTGTTGAGTAATAATGTTTTTAACCCTAGAGGTATTCTGATTATAAAACATCACATAGTTACCCCCAAGGTTTCTTGATTTCATCCCTGGTAACGTCACCCCTGGTAGTTGGGTGGTACTCTGCACATTTATTGGTACTATCACACTGGTATCTCCTGTTCCCAAAATAGGGGCAAACCTATCCTTTCTCCCATTTTTTACTTCCTCCAAAACCTCATCAATTAAATAGTTAGGATACTTCCTAGATATAAACATTTCTTTGACTCTCTGACTTTCGTCTTTGAAGTCCGAGTCTAAAGAGGTCATCCTACAACTACGGACAAATTGTCCCTTGATAATACTTCTCTTCTGTTTAAATGGATGGGAACTGGTGAAATATAGGTACGAGTTAGAAAAGGTTTCCTTTCTATATACATTAGATGTAAACTGCTGCCCTAGGACGTCTTTTTTAATAGTGACGTCCAGAAAGTTCATATAGTCATGTGTAATATGGGAAGTAAATTTCAGAAAATTAGTGGTATGGTTTAGATAGTCTATGAATTCTGTTAACTTTTCCATACTACCTTTCCAAAAATGCAAATATCATCCAGGTAACGCTTGTAATATACCCAATATTGTGCATATTCAGACTGGAACACAAACTTCTCTTCCCAAACCATGAGCACAATGTTGGCATAAGTAGGGGCACAACTTGCCCCCATGGCCACTCCCTGGATCTGTTTAAACAACTCACCCTCAAAAAACATAAAGTTGTGTTTCAATACCAAATCCATCAACTCTGTATAAACCAGAAAAGTATTGTGGTCAAGTTTTCCATGTTGGTGAATGGCATCCTGGAACCATTCTGACCCTGTAGAATGTGGAATCACATTAAATAAATCCTGAATACCAAGGGTTACAAATATTAAGGAATCTGAATACATGTTACTATTAATGCTTCTCAAAAATTCCCAGGAGTCCTTAAGTATACCATTGGCCCTAACCCAAATGTCTTTTAATTTTATATCCAAAAATTTGGCCAATGGATGGGTTTTAGAGCCATTGGCTGCCACAATGGGTCTCAGGGGTGGATCCTCCACACTTTTATGTACCTTGGGTATCCCAAAAATAGCAGGGATACGGGGTCTGTCCACACTGAGATACTTAAAAGTGTCATGGTTTATAAAATTGTCATTCAGCATGTCCTGTAAAACCAAATCAATCTTATGGTATGCTAAGTTAATCTCATTCTTGGATAACCTAACATACCTATTGGTGTCATTAAGCATATCCATCATCTTACTGGAATACAAAATACTGTCCATGAAGACCACCTCTCCACCTTTATCAGGTTGCATCACCCTCAGGTATCTATTTTCTTGAATGGATTTGAGAAGTACCTTTTCTTCTCTAGTCATGTTAAATTTACCATGCCATTCACCCCTATAAACATTCCTAATTTCTTCTTCGACCTCCCTTTCAAATTTTTTAGCTGGGGGTGTATAGGGGGATTATAGGTACTAGGTCTTCTAATACCACTATTAGTACCACCATCCTGTTGCCCCTGAAACATAATATCTAAATTCTTTTTCTGTAGAAAAATCCTCAAGTCTATTAAGCTGTCCATTAAATTACCCCCTGTAGAGGGGATGAATTTAAAACCTTTTGAAAATAAAAGAAAATGTTTCCTGTCAATCTCCTCACTACTGTAATTGTAAATTTTAAAGTCATGTAGGGTGTGACATGGTCCATCCACAGTAATATTCCCTGTACTCCATTGGTCCAACATGTTGGCTAGTCCCCCTTCCTGGCTACCACTCTTATTTATCTCGTGCCATTTGGGGGACCCCTGTAAAAATACCGCACAGGGGATTTGTGCCTTAACCTATCTGATCTCCTAAGTTCAGGGAATTCAGTATGGTTTGAATCCTGATGTTCCCCCATCTCTGAATCACTGTACATCACTCTATGATCCATAGAGTCCCAGGCATTGTGTCCCCCTGATGGAAAAGAAGAGGAATAAGTACTCTGTTGTGGTCCAGATTTATCAAAAAAATTATTTTTTCGACCAAATTTGTCATTCTTAGGGTACAGGTATGCTTTTTTCTGTCTGTAATCTCTCAAATCCCTATTTATTTTGCCACACTTCCTTTTAAAACTAACATGACATTTTTCTTCCACCTGTTGCTTAATAATAAAATATTTTCTCTTCTCATTTTCAACAGAAAACATAAGATCATTGGTCACTACTTCATTAATGTATTCTATCTCCTGATATACCTGCCCCATAATCCTTTCATTTTCTTTAATCAGGGCTCTCATGACTTCAAAACCACTACGGTCAAAAATACTCAACAATTCTTCGTGAAAGGGGGAGCCTTCCACTACATTGTTCGGAAACTTATAAAAACGCAATCCTTTGGGTACTATACCCCTTTTAATACAATCATGCAAGTAACAATTGTCAATACACAGAGTTTTATGTTTGTAAATTAAATCAGTGAGTTTTTTAATATTGGCTCTGTAAGACACTTCACTGTCTTTCTCAACATCCCGGTCATTAAATATAAAGTTATTATCAGTACCTTGGTGACTGGAAAAAGACTTGTAACTAACAAGCCATGAAGCCAAAGAGGAAGAGTCCATCCACTCCTGCACTCCATTGTCACCATTAGCCGTATTATCAGTCATTTCCACAGGAGCATGTCCCTGAACACCATGTTCCCTTAAAAGGGAGGACTGTCCATTCGGACCTTGGTCCTGGGAATTCAATGCCAAATGATTGTAACAAAATTTAGTTGCAGCTCCCTTCTGTAATGCAGCCTCACCTCTAGTGCCCCTCGATGGCAAACTGGAAGAAGTTGCAGTTACTTCCTCTACAGGCACATCAGCCTGTCTGCGATCCAAATCAGCTTCCTGATTGCATGCAGGAGTGGAAATGCAATCCTTCCTGTGGGTAGGTCTCATAGGGTTGATATCAAAAGAATTGTCTTTCCCTCGCTGAGAGTTACCAGTCATAAGCAAAATCAATTGGGTAAGCTGCCCCTCCACACGAGACAGGCGCGAATCCAGGTCAGTACCTTGAACTGCTTCCCCATCCTGGAAGCTAGCCTCTGCCTCAGATACCTCCATGTAACAAGTAATCCAAAAACTCCAAGGAAAGGGTGCCACAGAACCAGGAACCAATAAAACCACAACAGGCACCCAAAGAGGCAGAAGGTAATAATAAAACACGAGCCTGTAGGTGTAAGCAGCAGCAGGTTTAATCACATAAACGCCACACAATACAAAGCGTTTTCATCCACCAGACTTCCTCAGATGTAAAATGAAAGAATGAAGACTGTGCCTGCTTATATACCCACCCCAATCTAATTAGTAGTTAAAACAATTGTTTAATTGACACCGATTAAATCCTGTAACTAAAATATTCATGACAACCTTTTCCACAAATACAGATGAAAGTAGATAAAAACATGCACATTTTTTAAAAGAACTTTAAAATAAATATATAAATACTAAAACCATCAAATGTGTTGGACAGATAAATAAACTTGAATCAAAAACCAACAAAAAGAACTTGCAAAACATTATATATACTTATTTTATAGTTTTGCAGCTCTCATTTTTAAAATAGGGGCAATGGATATGTATTCATTCAGCCCTGGGAATCTATTGGCTTCCAATAACAACTGCCAAAATATTTCTCTCACCTCTATCCTATTTTCCCACGGGCCCCCCCCTCACATCACATTGCACCTTCTCTACAACAAAGAAGCCCCATTTTGCTTGGGGACATGTCAGTGTATGCTTAAACAAGGCATTTTTAATATCTTCGACTCTAATAGCATATAAATGCTCATAAATCCTCCTTTTGAGTTTACGAGTGGTTTTTCCAATGTAAAATGCACCACAGGTTTTACATAGGGCCAAATAAATCAAGCCTTCACTATTACAGTTGGAAAAACTACTACTCTGAATCTGATGGTCTTTTGACAGGATGTATACAGAATCCTGTCTAAGTATGTATGGGCATTGGGCACATGCCCCACATTTGTAGGTTCCCAATTTCTTACATGAAACAATAGAACCATTATACTCCAGCAAATCCTTGAGGTTCCTGCCTTTTTTATATGTAAATCCTAGGGTGTTGGTAAACAAAACATCCAACTCTGAATAACACTTAAACCTGCTCCAGTGTTGAGTAATAATGTTTTTAACCCTAGAGGTATTCTGATTATAAAACATCACATAGTTACCCCCAAGGTTTCTTGAGTTCATCCCTGGTAAGGTCACCCCTGGTAGTTGGGTGGTACTCTGCACATTTATTGGTACTATCACACTGGTATCTCCTGTTCCCAAAATAGGGGCAAACCTATCCTTTCTCCCATTTTTTACTTCCTCCAAAACCTCATCAATTAAATAGTTAGGATACTTCCTAGATATAAACATTTCTTTGACTCTCTGACTTTTGTCTTTGAAGTCCGAGTCCAAAGAGGTCATCCTACAACTACGGACAAATTGTCCCTTGATAATACTTCTCTTCTGTTTAAACAGATGGGAACTGGTGAAATATAGGTACGAGTTAGAAAAGGTTTCCTTTCTATATACATTAGATGTAAACTGCTGCCCTAGGACGTCTTTTTTAATAGTGACATCCAGAAAGTTCATATAGTCATGTGTAAAATGGGAAGTAAATTTCAAAAAATTAGTGGTATGGTTTAGATAGTCTATGAATTCTGTTAACTTTTCCATACTAACTTTCCAAAAAATGCAAATATCATCCAGGTAACGTTTGTAATATACCCAATATTGTGCATATTCAGACTGGAACACAAACTTCTCTTCCCAAACCAAAAAGAGAAAAAAAAAACAAAAAAAAAAGAAAAGAAAAAGTGATGTAAAGTTAAGAAATATAACAAAAAATATATATATTTTGACAAAAACCAGTATACTGACAAGAGAAATAATATTGAAAAAATATATTGAAAAGAAACTATATTGAAAAAAATCATTGAAATAAAATATATTGGAAAAAAACTTGAAAGAAAATATATAGAAAAAACTGAAAAAAAAAGTATTGAAAAAAGAAAATATTGAAAACAATATATTCTGAAATATACATCTATTTAACAAAAATCTTGAACAGTAAAAGAGATACTGAAAGCTAAACGTGTATTGGTAAAAAAAAAGTATACCAGGATATACGGCAACATATACGAACACATACAAAGGCAAGGTATAACAGCTATGTATTTACTGGAATGTAGTAGATGTTAATGAAGAGTACTCGATATAGTTTGAATCATCCATATGTGGCAGCAGTACGTATCGATACACAGATGCCCTGCATAACCACTGGCATGGGGAAATGAATGTGTTGCTGTGTGCAGTAGGATGTGACGGTGACATATGTAGTTCAGCAAATTAAATGTCAAACATTTGATCCATGTTATCTGTGTTCTGTACAGTAGTGTGTACAATGTATGTTTGGGGTAGTAGCCCATATGGTTATGCAAACATGGATGTGACAGAGTAACAAATGCATGATAGTCATATTAATGTGTAGCTTAGCACTGGCAACAGCTGTACCAGGCTAGTATGCTAATTCAGCATTAGCAACTATGTATACACCCTCTAATATTATTGTGTGCTCACATGTGGCACCTGTTCATGTTGCAGCAAGGCCCAACAGGTCAGCCGTGAGGTACATGTACTTACAACAGTGTGGTCCTTGTGTGTGTATGGCGTACACATATGGAGAGATCTGTCCGTGTCAGATATATTAGCATCTGTACATGTGCATTGAGCAAGGGACATAGTGCAACTGTTTGTGAAAGGTGGATATATATATATATATATATATATATATATATATATATATATATGTTGTTGAAGGTTGTTATGTTTATATATCTATGTAGGTTGTAGTGTGTGGCAGACCAGACAGCATACAGTGCTGGTATATGACATGTGGTAGTTAAACGCTGTGGGTATGGTTCATCAGGTTTGCAGTGTTGCAGCCAGTGAAGCCTACTAAAGCTACATGGGCTGAGAACAACTTCAACGCATTCTGCACAACACTGTGCAATGTTATGACATAACTGTATACGTCACAACCTTCCCATACTTGATATACCCACCATGACAGGTGGACTGTATATGTGCCTATATGTATATATATATATATATATATATATATATATATATGTACAGCAATGGATGTTCATATGTATGTGTGTACATATATATATATATATATATATATATATATATATATATATATATATATATATATATATATATATATATATATATATATATATATATATATATATATATATATAGATAGATATATAGATATATATATATATATATATATATATATATATATATAGAGAGAGAGAGAGAGACAGGGTCATAATTACTGCAACAGATGCCTGGTGACAAAGCCATGGACTCAAGCTCAATGTTGACACTGTATTGGCATCCCTCCTTGCAAAGACTCAGTACCCATGAACTACCACATGGGTGGTAATCTACTCAACACCGAAGGTGTGATAAGAGACCATGGGACACAGGTGGACAGTAGTCTCCCCTTTGATAGTCACAGTGCCACACTAGTCATGTAATCTGTCTACGTGGCACACGTCATCACAAAAGGTGTGTCATCCACGGGAAAAATAGGTCAGTGTTCCCCTCTACTCCACACACATAAAACCCGGTATAGAGTACAATGCCCCATGTGGTATGTACCTCACAAGACATCTACAGCAAGTGGAGAGGACACAGACATACCTCACAAAGAGTGATACTGGCGTCAAACAGATGCCCTATGCAGACCGTCACACAAACCCACAACTAGACTGTGTCACATACCGCCTACCCAGAGGTGACCTCTGACTGACATACTAAGCTATGTCAAACCCAGATCTATTGAACATGCTCCACGTAAACAGATCACAATCTGTATGAGATACATGCTCTAGGGACCCAAACCATTTGCCCACAATAAACAGCACATGCTGGAGGGATAGATTCCTATCTCAGAGACATCCCATATTCTGGAACTAACCAACTATCCATAGCAAACAAAACTCCTAATTAGCAGTTGTCATAAATAATCATGGAGATTGTATGGGAGATAGTGAATACACCCAGGCAATCACCTCAGTGTCTCTGCTTGACTGGGCCACATGTAATTTAAATACCTGTGTGTTAGAGGCCAGGGTAGCATATGGCTAGAGTTCTATAGGCCCTAGGGCCAATAGCCTCTTACCTACCTATGAAGAGATACACACCCACATGTGCATGTTGCAATAATCGATATGTGAGGTTGACTGAGTGTGATGGTGAATTTGTTGGTGAATGTGTCAGAGTTTGATATATGTGTGATAGCTTAGTGGGAAACTGTCTCAGTCATGGTATTATGTGTCCTAGCTGTGATCCCAGCAAATGATCTGCATGCAATTGTTAGGCAGAAAAAGCAGTATGCCATACAGTCTGATGTAGTCCCTTGTTGACTGGAGTGTTCCATTGTGGGCTAAAGCAGTACATGTATGCATATTGGGTGTTACTGATGGTGAATCCAACTCTTGTATGAACTGTAGTACTACCTGAAGCTGTATGCCTAAACAGCACAGTATGGTATACATTTATTGGAACCACTGTTATGTGTGTTCCCTGTAGTCCTCACAGATTACATACCTCAGGCATAAGGTCTGGTAGCTACTGACACACAGTACTGTAAGGCACACAGGTAAAGGTCACCTGGGTTGCCATATCATTGTGTCTGTTATGTATGTCTGCTGTGTGTGTGGGTATGCCTGTACTATGGCCTCGGTCATATGTGTGTTACAGGATGTAACTGCGTATCTAGCAACATATATAGTCTAGTACAGCAGTATGCCACCTATATTAACGAATGTGCACATATGTTAGGCAGGGGTCCACCATCAACGACTAGTGTGGTATACTGGTAACAGTGTCAGTGGACTTTACATTCATTGCAATGGATTACATATTTCATGATGCATTAGCATGATATATACCTCCTGTGGCTAGGTGGTGCATTGTGTCACATACAGTGTGCCATGTACTGTTGTATAGTCTTACATACTGTTATAACTTTGTTGCTGTGCAAAACATGGTTTGATATATAGAGTGTGCCAGGCACTGTCAGGTATCTGTGTGTTGAGAACTGATATGTGGTATTGAAAGTGTGTATCTTCTGATAGCCTATAGGTTGCTATATATGGCAGTTAATTTATATCTGTACTTTAGAATGTTACATGTGCCACATGACTTGCTCACACATATTGTTTAATTGTCTTCCAGGGTAATGTCCCACCATCGTAACCCGGCATATAGCACGGCCGATGAGGAAGCCATCATAGCGAGCCTGGTGCAGCACTATGCACTGCTGTTCTCCAGAACCAGCCAGGACCAGCATGAGTGGGCTGCGCTGTGGCAAGAACTTGTCCGTAGGGTAAATGACATAGGCATGCATAACCAGACATATGAGCAGGTACGCCATCACTGCAGTGATTTAATTAGACATGTTCGGCAGCGTGCGTCTGACATCCACAGACAACAGCTTGCCACAGGTGGGGGGTAGCCATCCATCCCCCCCTCACCAGAGTGGAGGGGCTGCTCCTGAGCCAGGTGGTTCCTGGCCAACCACAACCACAACAATTAACATGTATCATCATGGAGGCCGGAGCCACCCAGCAAGTTGACATGGAGCATGCAGGTAACATGGCATAGCTGTAGAATACTGTTACCTCTATTGGTAGAGCATGCTTATGTGAGATGTGGACTGTGTAGTTAGACGATGTGGTGCCTAGTGTTGTGCAATACTAATAATTAGGAATATAATCTGTAGGCCTGTGACTGTCCACCGTTGTACTACTGTAAGATTGCAAACACACAGTAGCAATGCCACAGTTGTTGCCACTGACAACGTGTCTGATATCCTTGTAGGTCCCTCTGGTGGGACAGCAAGGCAGCAGAGCCATGCTGGTAAGTGTGTTATACCTTTCATATTTCTAATTAAATGTGCATGTCATAGGTGATGCGTAGGCTTTGTACACGTAACACACCTACGCATAATGCATGCTGTGCATGTTTGCTGTGAGACTATGCACATCCTAGTAACGTGGGTAGCTGCCTAAAACACATACAATACACAGAGCATCCCACACAGTTGTGGCAACACTGTAGTGGACATCAGATAGGCAGAGTCGATACACATGCACACAACATACACACCTTTGTCATACGCAGTACACGTTAACGTGCTACACATGGCTTATTCAGACACCTGCTGTAAGGTCATACTACAGTATCCCAAACCTCATCCACACAGCACACTTAATATACCTGAGGGGTAGATGCCTCACATGTGGCTGTGCAACACTCTTCAAAACATAACACATTCATGTTAGGCAATGCCCCCTATTGGGCACCTCACAAACCCACGTAACAACTGGCCGTGAAATGGTGAATGTAGCCATTGTACTGCAGTTCATATACAGCATGCTATGTTCCGGTCTGGCACACATTAATATGCTTGAGTGACCACGTGATGCTGCATGATGATGGCTCATGGTACTACACCCCATCCAGTTACAGTGGCCACAGTAATACACATATCATGAATTGCTATGCACCTCAGTATTGTGTGTGTGCAGACATATGCACCTATACGCAATATGCATAGCAATCCCCATTTGTAGAAAGTGACACACATATGTCTTGTAATGCTATGGGGTGTATAGGTCACATGACACACATTGTGTATGTGTGATGTTTCATGTTGCATTTGTGTGGTAGCATGCCATGTCATGGCTGGCACTGGCATGTCCACAATATGTCCTACACTCACCATAACCACTGAACAATGGCTATGTTGAGCAATGGTATTCCATCAGGTATGCATGCATCACTCATCCTGTGTGTATACATAGCATGCATGTGCTACACCTGTGTTCACAAACATCTGCTAAAGACACAGATGCTCTAATCAGAAATGAAAATCTATGTGACACACGGATACACATCCAGACATGGTATGTATACCTGTGACTGATGGTGCACAGGACATTGCAGGGCTTTTAATACCTGCACAGTAATGTTGTGTCCATGTACACATTGCATTCCAGGGTGAGGCCATTCACTGAACAAAACACACATGCATCAAGGCCATGTATACTTTTATTAGCAATGGCTGTCTACACTCTCACTGCATGCTGCTGAGCAACGCACGTCCTGCATGCTGTCACATTTGATATAAATGTTTGGATTGTGATACTGTACCCCAACATCACACGCTATTGATTATGTTTGGGATTGCTGGTGGTGTGTGTGTGTGTGTGTGTGTGTGTGTGTGTGTGTGTGTGTGTGTCTGTACTAGTGAGGAGTGTATTTGTGTGCATGTGTTCATGTGTACATGTGTGCATGTGTGCATGTGTGCATGTGTTCATGTGTGCATGTGTTCATGTGTTCATGTGTACATGTGTGCATGTGTGCATGTGTGCATGTGTTCTTGTATGCATGTGTGCATGTGTTCATGTGTGCATGTGTTCATGTGTTCATGTGTTCATGTGTGCATGTGTGCATGTGTTCTGACATCATGTACAGGTCGTAAAGTGTGTTTCCTGTCTCCCTCTCACAGGTGCTGATACTGGGCTGGTTCAATGCAGCAGGGAAACTGATGTTACTGAGCATGATAGTGACAATGATGATAGGTGTGTTGAGACACAGGCATGTTTGCCAGGGTCTATCGTTGGGCCACCAATCGACACTACACAAGCGTCCAACCCATCCATGCACACAGTCATACTGCCAATACATCCGTCACCAATGCCCTTAGCAGAGGGACAGTGCACAGCCGGCATTGGCCAGGACAGTGTGATATCCATGGCACATGCATCCCGACACAGCAGCCATACCCAGATGTCTGGAAGGGTACCACATAGGCATATGTCCAGGGGTTCTCGTCGGAGCACTGCTGCCTGTCATGCCACTGGCAGACATGCCACAGGTCTGAGTACCTCACGCATGTTCCAGGCTGTCATGGAGGCACAGGCACATATAGAATGGTACACCAGACAGGGACTGAGGGCACAGAGGATACATAACACCACTGTAATAGACAGTATCCTTGACCTAGCTGGTGCCATCCGCAATTACACTGAGGTCACTGATAGACGTTGGGGAGAGACACTAGATGTCCTCCGCAATGTCATATCCATGTGTCAGGACAGTGCAGGATAGTTGAGTCATCGACGTGGATGTATGCCAGCAACATCAGCAGCTGGAAGTCACCGCAGACATCCCTCAAGCAACAGCCGCTCCAGTAGTGCCAGTACCAGCCCCAGCAATGTTGGGGGTGGGCTGTCCATAGAACGTCCTAGAAGACCACGTGCATGTGGCTCTGGACAGTCCCAGCAGGGACCTGGGTCCAGTGTACATCATCTACCTCTGGGGATAGTACCCAGTCTGGCGTGGTACCTGATAGTGTCAGTAGCACCCCTGCCAGGCACAGGTACCATATCCGTGGCCAGAGACGGTGATCTGTAAAGCCTTGCAGGTACAGTCTGTCGCTGTCCCACAAGTACCCGTATGTGAGAGCCACATGGTGGACCTGTGTGCATGCAGACACACACGCACATATTCCAGACACCTAGGGCTAACACATACACACACACATTACACCAACATTGGCCCATACCATTAGTCTTGTCCCTCACACACACACACACACACACACACACACACACACACACACACACACACACACACACACACACACACACACACACACACACATACATGTTGATTGGATGGCTCACTGTAGGCCTCTGGCAGACCAACAACACACCCTGTGCATATGATGAAACCTGTGCCACCTCCTGTCATCTGTAACATTGATGCAGGAACAGGCTACCATGGTGCTGATGCACAGGGTGTCTTTACAGCAGTATAGCAATGTTAGCATGTTGTCAGCAGTAGAGTATAATGATATGCTTGAAGGTGTAGCTGAGCACGCATGATGCATTAAAGCTATGATTGTCATTGTAGTGTTGTTTACACCAGTGTTAGTTCCAATTGTATATTGTCCGCCCATGTGCCCCTTGGCTGATGTGTGCAGTATTGGCAGCATGTGTTAGAGAGTGGACAGTATGTGTGGGATGTGTGTAGCACATATTTGCAGGTGTACAGTTGTGGAAATGGTGGAGGTGCACTGTCTGCATGTACGTGCATCGTGGACACATGGGCAGGGTGACATGCTCTGTATTACACAGTAACACTCCATAGTTTCTATTGGTGGCCAGTATGCATTGTACTACACACATTTTGGAACCTGACTACACATTTGTGTATGACATGGTTTGACACTGTGCTGTGGGTGATACTGTTACTATCTGTCATTGTTTCCCATTCTGGTAGTATACATGGCTGCAACAGCCTGACCATAACCGATCGTTAGCTGATGTCCTGATGACTGACACACAGATGTAGGATACACAACAACATTTGGATCCTTCAGGTACTATACTATGCCAGCAACCAGTGGTATTCAGCTGCACCCGTTACTGAGACCACTCCTGTTCGGCATATGGCTCTCTTAGGTACAAGCAATCACAGTAGGGATATGTCTGTCCACATGTGCTAATGCATACCGTGGCCTATAATGCATTCTCCAGATGATACACACATCCTCCACAAGGGTATCACACAGACAGATCCCTGTTGTCAAACCCATGCTGTAAAGCTATAAGCTATAAGCTATAAGAAAATAGCTGCAGCAGGAACAGCATGGGGCAGGGCCAAACAGCCCCCCACCATTGCCAAGGCCTGCACAGGCACAGCGTGACTCAGAGGAGGAACAACCTGAGCCTGCCCCAGTAGGCAGAAGGAGGCGTGTCCAGTATGCTCTGGCCTTGGCAAAGAGGTAACGCATAGCACATACACTGACTCAGTAGGAACCCTGGAAATGACACCTCTCTCTGACTCACACATACAATAAAAGGGATGCCTAACTTGACACTACCTGTTTTCAAACATGTATAGGGAGTGTACTATGTGCATCCAACATAGGCAGCCCTGCAGCACCACCTGAGGCATAATTTCCCTATTTTAAGCAATATAAAGCACTATTAAGCACATTTTACCACTATTTAGCATATTTAAGCACAATTTCGAGGAGCTGCGCGCCGCACAAACTAGCGCAACGTTGGGCAACGTTGGGCAAAGTCAGGCAAAGTCGAGCAAAGTCAGGTAAACATGCTCACACCTGCTTTACTGTTCCTTAACCAGTCAGGTCTGCCCAGCAGGAAAATGAAAATTTTACTACTGGCCAGACTGGCTAGGAGGTGTGGCTGTGTTTAGCCGACTTTGCTCAACTTTGCCCAACGTTGCTCTACATGGCTCTACGTTGTTCGACGTTGCCCAATGTTGCGCTGGTTAGCACGGAGCGCAACTCTGCGCAAACATATTCTGTTTGCGCTAGTTGGCGCAATGCACAGCTACGCGCCAAGCCATTGCTGTAGTTAACGCAGTGCTCAGCTATGAGCAATTACATTTAAATATGCTTAATACTGGTAAACTTTGCTTAGCAGTGCTTCACATTGCTTAAGATACGTTACTTATGCATCCATCAGTATACATAACCATTTCACCTTCTTATACATATATATATATATATATATATATATATATATATATATATATAATTCGTTCACTACTACATAGGCCATTTCAATGCTTTTTACAAAAATTTAAATGATAAATGTCAGGAATTATTTTTATATACAGATTTCCAACAGAAAATAGAAGTGGGAGTGGTGGGACTTGAACCAGGAATGCCTCATCTTTGTGTGAAGGCTCTACCACTACGCTATCACTATTTCACTTAATTTGCATATAAGTTTCTTATTATCCTCTTCGGTGTCTAAACTGCTAACTGTAGCTAAAAATGGGCAAAACCCGCGCAAACATGCGCAAATACGGGCAGCTATATCAGAAATAATAAAAAAAAAATGTTTACATTTTATAATTGTACAGGGGTTTAGAATGTGGGGGAGTGTAGTGTTGGGTATGTACACATTTGAGCGGACTCGCTCATGTAAGTAGACATTTCCTGAGTGTCAGACTTGCAGAGGCGTGGATTTTTGGACTGCTCGGCAGTCAGACACGCCCCCTGCACTCATGCACGCTCCGTGTTAGCCTTAGAGTTGAGGCAGTGTGCCCTCATTAACATGCATGGTGCACTGCCGTCTTACTCTTAGACTGGCTCGTCTGTGTAGGACTAATCTAGTCTTACACAGAGGATTAGTGAATCCTGGGGAATGTTTTACACAGGAAGAAAGAAAACAAAATAATCAGTATGTTATCACTTCTAATTAGCATATTAATTAGATCTGACATTCAGCAACCCAACAATGCACATACTTAACAAAGTTAAATAAATAAAATAAAATTCTTAACTTGTATTATCTTAAAGCTACTGATTCTATTAATTATAATTTAATGATATTCTCTTACTGGAAGTATTTGTTTAACATTTAGAAATACATTTATAGTAGTTAAATCCAATATATTAAGTATTTCAGTGTGAATATAGTAAAACAATAAGACTAACCATTTATATTCCCTATCATGAAAAATGGTTGTTTAAAATAAAAATACACAGTTACATATGTTTTGAAGCTTAAAGTCGAATACAAATATTTTACTTAAAGGGTAAATATATTGTTCCAGAAAATAGAAGTCCTGCAATCAGAGAATAAAATGTCACTTTTTTAAGCTTTTTAATTTTAGAAGCAGTTTTCCAGGAATTCAGCTCATTCTTTCTCTTGAGGGATATACTGTTCCAATCCATTCCTTCATTGTTATTATGGAATTTATTTTGTTAACAAAGGTGGATGCCTCCTCCAGTGTGTCAAATGTTTTAGTTCCTTCAGAAAGAAATAATTTAATAATTGCAGGAAACAACAAAGTGGCTTTAATATTGTTCTTGTTTAATATTATTAATCAACAGTAAGCAGGATTTTGTTTTGCTCATTACTTTGCTGGAATAATCATTGTCTAATATGACTACACGTTCACCTATTTTAATAGGTGGGCTGGACCATACTGTTTTAATATTTTATCTTTTTGTAGGCTAGACATAAACTTAATTGAACGTGATGAGTTTTCTTTCTTCAAAGGTGTTGTCAGAGATCTATGTACCCTCTCAATTCCAAAAAATACAGTTTCAGATAGATTTAATGTTTTATGTAGCCAGGCTGTTAAGAAGTTTATTATATTGCCTCCCTGATACTTTTCAGGTATACCACAAATTCTAATGTTACTTTGTCTCAGTCTGTTTATACCATGAATTTCAATGTTATTTTGTCTTAGTCTATTTTCTAAATTATCAGTTTTATCTATAAACTAGTTATCTTGTTTTAAAAGAAATTCAGTCTGAGACTTATCTTCAGTTAGTCTTCCTTCATGATCATGTAAAGCTTTTGCCATGCAGCTGATTTGTGCATTTTGTTCTATATAAAATGTATAAATGTTCCATCTTCTTTCTGGACTCTTCTTTGAAACTTTCTATTTTGGTATCCAATTTTTCTATTTTAAGTAATACATCTTGTATACTTCATATTAATAAATGTCTTTTTTAACACAAAAATCCTGAGTACCATTTCTTGAGTGGCTCATGTTAAAGTCTCTTCTCTCTTAACCAAGCAGCTGAAATTATGACAGGAAAATTGCAGCTTTTGAAGAACTTGAAGCTATAAATCTTTTCTCTGACCATTAGTGAATACATTTAGCTAAAAAGTATCTCCAAGTTTTACTTTTTTATTATATCTTATATCAGAGAAAAGGTTTCAGTCACAGAGCTTTCAGCAGTTGCTGCTCTCGGTTAACTATTTGCCATGACCCTCAAGATTGAAATATGTCAACAGTATTTATGAAGAAATAAAAGTAGAAAGTGATAACACATACCTCTCTCCCTACACTGCTCCCCAAGTCTATGCATACACTCAATGTACAATACATGATTTCAGACACGGTCTTCATCAGTTGCAAATGTGAAAACAGAATCTATTACAGGAACAACATGATTTCTTAAGTTCAGTATCTAATGACTGCAGCGTACAACAACAGAACAGTGACAAAATATTGGTTATTATATGTTAGCTAGCATCGACATACAATACATCACATTTTTCATATTCAGTTTTTGATGTGTCAGTTTTACTGCTGTGCACACATGAGGGTGACTGTAGTCAAAAAGAAAGAAGCTAGATTCAAACTTACAACTGTCGCCTATGATCACACTATAAGCCAGCCCCCTACCTGCTTAGCTAACCAGTCTTGGTTGTGATTGCATGAATTTATGGAAGTCAAAAAGCTTACATCTATAATTACAAAGGGAAGTATTGCACACACTAACAGGTGTGTCAGTCTAAGATGACATTGTATAAGCATATGGTTATATCTAACTATGTAGACAAAGACCTATACATCTACACAGTTATGGTGTGCTGAATTTATTGAGTTATAATTCCATAATCAATACAGTTGTGTACACATGACATGTTGATGCCACATGATACCTCAGTGTTGCAATTTGCCTGTCCTTACATATGCATGAATAAAATTTAGTACATATGTATGTGTACATGTGCTTATAAATACATATTGATAAGCAGATATGTGTGTACGTGTTTGTCTATTTTGTATGGAAATGTACACACATACATTAGCCAAATGTGAAGTTGCGTGTGTATATTACATGAGTAATAAAAAGAAAAATACAAGTGCTGCGTTATGTCCCATATAAGCTGTTATATACATTTAACATTACACTGTATGTAATATATCCAAAAAGCATTGTATACCATGAACTTGTGACATCTGTTACATATGGAACAAAAGCACCACTGCTAGATTATTGCTTTAGCATAACCAGCAACAGGACACTAAAATTGCAAGGATGAAGATGAAGATGAAGATTGTACCAGAAAAAAGTAAAACGGGTAGCATGTGATCTACCTGGCTGAAAGAAAACTAAAGAATGTTAGAAACACTTTGAAATTAGGATAATTGTCGAACCTAGAAAATTATGAGTAACTAACTAAAGTGCAATTTGTTGAAATTCACAGTTAGCTCCTTCTTGCATTTTTTAAGGAATTAACTAAAGACATTGCTGCACAACTCTGGGAAAACACCAAATAAAGATAATCCATTAAAGTTGAGCAATATAAGCTTTCTGGCAGGAAAAGAAGCAATAAAAATAAGGACAAAGGATAGGACCATACCTGTCATCACAGAACAATTAATAAATCAAACTTAAAAAAAATATGAACTCTCCGAGAAGTATCCAGAGATAGCATCAGAGCCCCATGATTGTTTGAATGTGCAGATTGGAATATGTTCAGAGAGAGAGCCACTGTAAATCAGCAAACCAACCTGGAGGAGTACACAGAGTCTGTGTTGGGTTACATAACCAAATGTGTAGATGATGTAAGAGTCAACAAGTGCATCATCACATTAGCCAACCAGAAACCCTGGCACACAAACAGAATAAATGAACTCCTGAAAGTAAGGAATGCTGCCTTCAAGGAGGGGAACAAGGATGAGCTCAGACACACCAGGGGGAAAATAAAAAAGATGTGAGAGAGGCAAAAAGGAGGTATGGACAAAAACTCCAAAATCACTTCTTTGCCGTAAAGGACATGAGGCAACTGTGGCAAGGAATTCAGGCCATAACGGATTACAAGCCCACTTCTTCTCGGTGTGAGGACAACACTGAATTCCTGAACAAGCTCAACATATATTTCAGCAGGTTTGAAGAAGGAAACAATACAAAACCAATGAAAGCTCCATCAAGCCAGAACAAAGATGTGCTCAGCCTAAATCTAACTGATGTCCATAGAACCCTGAGGAGGATTAATCCAAGAAAAGTGTCTGGTCCTGATAATATTCTGGGAAGGGTCCTAAGAGACTGTGCTGGGAAATTGACAAATGTACTCACAGACATATTCAATACCTCATTGAAACAGGCCATTGTTCCCAGGTGCTTCAAATACACCACCATAATACCTCTGCCTAAGAAGTCTCCACCAAAGGACCTCATCAACTGCTGCCTTGTGGCTCTCACCTCCATAGTAATGAAGTGCCTAGAAAGGCTGGTCAAGGACCACCTAACATCCAGACTTCTATCATCCTTGGACCCAGTCCAATTTGCATGCAAACCAAATCAATTCATGGTAGATGTAATTTCACTGGCACTGTATCTATTTTTGGACCACCTGGAAAACAAACAACTATGTAAGCATGTTATTCATTGATTTCAGTTCAGAATTCAACACAATCATACCTCAGCAATTGATAGACAAGCTAACTCAACTAGGTGTCAGCACTCCAACGTGCAACTGGATTCTGGACTTCCTAACTGAAAGGCCACAAACATTATATGTAGGAAAGAACACCTCAAATAGTATCGTTTTAAGCACTGGTTTACCTCGAGGCTGTATTCTGACCCCTCTTCTATTCCCTCTGCTAATGTACAATTGCACTACCAAGGGGTTCATATTACAAGATTGACTGTTTAGGTGATCGAACACCTAAACATCAAACTTGTAATATCAAAATTAAAAAAATGGCGAACGCACAATTTAACGCAGGGAAAGATTTCCCTTGGCCATTTGCCAAATTTTGCCATTTTGTCTACTGTAGAGAAATCTTGGAGTTGGTATATTTAGTTGGGGGGTGGGGGGCACAGCCCCCCATGTCGGGGGTGTGGGAGATGAGGTCCCCCAGTTAGTTTGGGTGTAAAGTGTTTTTTTATTTTCGTGGATAACGGACATCTTTCCCTGTGCCATTCACTGTTTTGAGGTTCGATATTACAAGTTTGATGTTTAGGTGTTCGATCACCTAAACATTCGATCTTTTAATATACACCCACTGACAAGTACAGCTCGAATCATATAATCAAGTTTGCAGATAATACCACAGTTGTTTATCTCATCAATAATAAGGAGGAAACAGCCTATGGAGAGGAGGTGAGACAACTGATAAATTGGTGTGGTAACAACAAATTGGCACTCAATGTGAATAAGACCAAGGCGGCAATTGTGAATTTCAGAAGAAACCATAAAAAACATTCCTCACTCACAATCATTGGGGAAACAGTAGAGAGGATAAAAAGCACCAAGTTTCTTGGGGTGCACATCTTGGAAGACTTGCCTTGGTCTGTGAACACAAATGCCACTGTCAAGAAAGCTCAGCAACCTTTATACTTTTTGTGAAGGTTGAGAAGAGCAAATCTACCAGCCCTTCCTCTCATGATATTCTACAGGGGCACAATTGAGAGCATCCTGACAAGCAGTTTTACAGTTTGGTATGGCAACTACTCCACCACAGACTGCAAGTCCCTCCAAATAGGGGTGAAAGCAGCAAAAAAGATTACCAGGACCACTCTACAATCTATTCAAGACTTGCACCAGTCTCATTGGCTCAACAGAGCCAGGAAAATAGCTATGGACTGCACTCACCCCACATATGGACTGTTTCTTCACCTAACATCTAGGAGGCATTATTATAGAATACATTGCAAAATGGCCAGATTTGGCAGAAGCTGTGATGCCCGTGCACTGGCCCAGCAATCAAGGAACCTCAATCCTCACCACTAACACCACTGAAGGATGTCCATATAGGGAAAGGATAATAAATACATGCAGTAAAGTACAATTTCCCTTAAGAGCACACAGAGATCACAGTCAGTCTGGGGATGGTTGCTCCCTTTCTCTCCAGGTCTCTAATAAGTCTCCCTACTTGCACAACTATATGGTCCAGATCTCAGCCTAGTAGGCAAGTTAAAACCTCCAGCACCCTCTCTGTCCAACCAGTGCTTTCTGTCCCTGCCCAAGTAGCTGACACACACACACACACACACACACACACACACACACACACACACACACACACACACACACACACACACACACACACACTCTCTCTCTCTTTGAGATAAGAGTTTATACAACCACACAGACACTTCTGGGAAGGCTGGCACAGGTTCTCCAGCTTTGCACCTTTTTGCCCAGTCTAAAAGGTAGTACCAGCTGCCACCACCCACTAATATATATCAACTCTTCAAAGGCCCTTAAAAGGGTGTCCAATTATTACTCTGCAATATTATTATCCAAATGGTAAGTGTGACCTAACAGTCAAGACTTATTTGGAGTGACTTGGTACAGCATCACTATATACATGCAATGTACTCTAGAGCTTAAATTAACTCTACATAAAACAGCCACAGTTGAAAGGTTTAAAATATTTAATAATAAATAATAAAAACACAAGACAACACTTCTCACTACACAGTGCCAGTCAAGAGTTCAGAGATCACAGAGAAATACTTAAAATAATATTGTAGCAAAGTTCTGACATCACAGAAAACAAACTAATCTAATCTTATTATTTCCTAGCTATATCTAAGAGAAAACACAGTTCTAAATAACTTACATATAGAGCAAGACAGTGCTGGTGATGTTGGATGTTCTCAAGACAAAATGCTCAGAGCTCCCTGATTCTCTCTATTTTTTTATTTATTTTTTTTTTATTTTTATAACACTTCTGTGGTGTTCCCAGGCTAACAGAAACTACATTTACATTCTTTACACCTGGTCATAAACCAGAGCAATGAATGACATTTATACATGCAAATTCTAGCCATTAACTCTGGTCTTAAAATAATAGGCAGGATGCCTCCCTCTAGACATAACGGCTCCAAATTTTAGCTTTTTTACAGCAGAGTGCACTGTTGTTACATTTTTGCAGTTCAATATCTAATGCAGTCTTTTCACATTTAAGATTAATATTTACAAATGACAGAATTATCTACAAAATTCTATCTGGCTAGGCTGGCAGCCTTCACCAGTCTTCACAGAAGCCTTTATCCCCTGGCCATCAGGCTACTCAACTCCATTAGCAACTTACATCTCACTTGACATCAGGGCCAACAGGTAATATGACGAGTGAGAAGCATATTTGTGTGCAATAACCTTAAAAAATCTTAAATACACTGTGCAATTAATTAATCTAGCAGAGTTTAATTTTATTTCTGTGCAATATCTGCTGATGCTAAAACAGCATCCTGTGGAATAAGTAACAGCTGCGAAATTTTTGTGCACTAAATATTGTTTCCTTAGACTAGTACCAACAGAATCCTTTGCGATAAGAAGTAGCTGTGAAATTCTGTGCAATAAATACTGTGTCTCTTTAGCTTAGTAAATGTCTGTTGATATGTAAAACAGTAAATATTATGTAGTAGGAATGTCTAAATGTAGCAATGTGAATTGTATATGTTAGTTGTTTACACATAGAGCCTGAAGTAGTAATTTTATTCAGTTACACTTGTTATGGAGTCAGAATGACAAAAAAGTTTACTTTCACTTTGACTTTGATACCAAACTGACAACTATGACTGGTTTGGAATTCAGCTTCAATTATCCCAAAATGGAATAGAATATAGAAAACCAATAAAGTATGACTCCTTTCAAGTACAAAATGATGAACATTGACATGAATGTTTAGCTGTAAATTACAGCCGTCCAACAAAGAACCATCAACATGCCATGAAAGCAGAAACCCCATGCATTAATAGTAATAATTCCAGTAATCCTTCATGCATGCTAAAAATGTTTAAAACATGGCATTCTTTTTTAAATTAAAAGTCAATAATTTCATTATAGCCACAAAAACACAAAAGACAGTTGGGAAAGAAGGCTTACTCATAAACAAAGGAATAAGGAGGAAAGGGTGCATCTTTCAGTCATTTCACTTTGAAAAGCAAAATGATCTATACAGCTCATCACAAATTCTAAGCAAAATGCTAACATTTGCATCTTTTTCCTGAACTGTAACAATATCTTAAAAATTGTAATGCATACTCCAAATAGCTAAACAACTGGGACGTTAAAACTTAAGGTGCTCAAACACTTGTCAGATGGTGTTCATACTCTGTCTTTTTGTGTTAATAATAATAATAAGTGTATGCAAACAGAGTAACCTACAGGGGGATGAAGATTGAACTCTCAAGCATCATTTGCCCAAATTTCAGCCTGATGAGGAGCAGAGCTCTTTTATAGGAAATCACTGTCAGTGATTGGGAGGTAATTTCCCCCTTCTTCAAATCAGTATACATAAGTTTGGGGATATTGGGGCTTGCCCAACATATTAGGGGTGTTCCTCGCAAAAAAAAAAAAAAAAAAAAAAAACATTTGTAAATTAGTTTTGTTCAGCTATTTTTCTTTGGAGATGCAGTTTAGGGATCCCTATACTCAATGGCTTGAACTTCAACCACTGATAGTATAAACATGAAATTATGTTTCAGTTCTTAGTTATTAAAGTATTCTACTAAAACTATTCCATATTATTTACAACTGCATCAGCATTCTTCTTGCTTTGCAAAATATATCTCAGACCACAAGGGAATCTCTGGTACATAACCCATCAGAATTAAGTACTCAGAAATATGATCCATCTCATTAGTGAAGTATGTATACGATCCATCTCATTAGTGAAGTATGTAAACTTTTAAAATGCTGCACAAGCCTTTTAAGATGTAGCACAGCTGTAGAATTACTTTCACAAGCTGGATCCCAGTCCTGAGAGATTATGGTTGTCATAGGACACCAATTTGAAAAAGCTTAAAAATTTTAGGAACAATAGATTAAAAGAAACCTAATGCTGTTCTTTGGATAAGTGTCTAGCTTTCAGCAATGAAAGGTACCATCTTGACAAACATGCTGTCAACAGGAAATCTAGAAATGTTCATCTCCTATCAGCCACTACATTAGAAAGCAACTATCGCTCCTCATGTGTATCGACTAGTTGGTTAGCACTTACAGCTCAATTATAACCACTGGTATTAATTTTCACCATGAAAACAAAGAAAAATATTCCTAAACCATGAAAAAGCAGCTATGAAATTCCTGCCAGAAAGCATCTCATAAAAATACATTTCTCAATGTTGATTGTTGACTGGTAATCAACTGCAGTAATAAAATGGGAGGAAGGGAGAAAGGCAGAGTAAATTATTACATGCGTGTTGCAAACATGACATTGTGTAATTACTTCACTGAGTATTGTTACTTGCTTGTGCACATGAACTGTATCACTGTTACTGGTCAGGCATAGGAAATGATGGAATAAACACAGGGATCTCAATGTCGCAAGGATGAAGGCAATCTGAGGACTGGCACATTTAGACACTATCTTCAAAACAGAAAGATAGGTAGCCAGTGCATCTAGGAAATGCAGTGTAACAGCTTCCCCAACTTAAAATTGTAATGGTTTAAGGGCTGCTTGAGTCTTGAGAGCTATGAATTTGGGATCCCTGGACTAGAGGAATCAATCAACTTAAAAAAATAAAAAGAAAGGAAAAAGAAAATACATATTTCAAAATCAAACTTCAATAAGTAATTCTAAGTATTAAATACAATCATATAGATAGGTAAAATGTATGCTGAAAAGAAAGCACAAACAAATAAAATGTTGGACCTGCAGAGAATGCATAAATATGAAACCATGACCTATAATGGAAATGCTACTTTTTAAAACACCAATCAGATATTGCTATGGTAATACCATGTGACTGCCAAATAGCTCATTGTGTACCTTCTGCTTGTACATTTTTATACACATCAATACAAAAGGTATTTTTGCCACTCAACCATCTCCAGATCATGACATACTGCTGGGTTTAACATATTTTTGAATGCATTGCTTTTTGTGCACTATTTGCACAAACTTTCTTTTCTACAATAAAATTCTCAATGTAAAGAAACAAATTACCATATGCTCTATACTCACAATATTTGTAAACTACATTTAGAGTACATAATGAAAAATTATAGCACATTATCGTCAGCAGGTGAGAGCACGGTGGTGCTGACAGCAACACTAGTACAGATGAAACGGTCATCGGTGGTGTCTGCATCTTTAACAAACTAGCAAAGAGTATAACCCCCAAATTTTGCAAATTTACTGGTTAAAACATGATTTTATATGCTGTCATACATAGTATAAATCGCTATAAAATAATCAGAATCATGATACCTTTTAAGCTTAGCTATATTGTCTTTCAAAATAATGCTACACATCAACAAAAGCATTTATGTATTTAAACAGATTACACAGAAGAAAAATGTCATATGCAATGTTAAGAACAAGTAAGCAACTAACAAAATATAAAATGTTGTTTCTCACTAGAAGAACCAGACAAACATTAGGGGCTATTCAGAAACAAATAGCACACTGTAGCACAGTGAGTGACAAACTGCAGGTACATGAAGAGACACACTGAGATTACACTAACAGAAAAAGTAGATCAGTATGCATTTCATGCAAATTACAGCATAATAACAAACAAATGAATAGCAGCACGCTAATACTTGTTACTGTGTGTGTGCAAATGATGGAATCAAACATGGCAGTGTGAGTCAGAAACATCAGTTTATCTATATGCCATTTGTCCATCAGCCAGTGTTGCACCAGGAACACTAGATCCAGGGACCTGAATTTAGCCTCTATAAAACATGCTGGAGAGACTGATATGTGTCTCAGAGGATCCCTGTTCATCCTGGCCCATTTTCATATGAAATCTTGAACACTGGATGGAAAATTATAAATTCACCCCCCCCCCCCCCGAGTCTGACCCCAATGTCTCTGATGGGTAGAGTCCAACAGTAAGTCACTAATCCCAAACTAACATACCCACCCCACACACACACATGCACACAACCTTTAGCTACTTCATTACTAATATACCCCCACCATATACACAGTCAATGTACTCAAGGACAATTTTTGGATTGGGTGACACGGCTAGGCTTATAAAGATCCTGGTGTTTGATAGCCTAGTATAAACCTATCAACCAATGAACTTGCAGGAACAGCATCTATTTTAGCAAGATAACATGTTCAGCTACATCATCTGTTGTCCTTCAGATTGGGTCTCCTCTCAACCTAAAGTTACAGAGCAAAACATGTTTTTTACTCTGAACTTTTAGCTGCTTGCTAGATTCATTAATATCTTCAGCTCCATGAATGCAATTTCGGCATTCATTAAAGCAGCTACTATATCACCCTCAACTTCTTTTATGAATTCATGTGCTGTTGCTGAGCCCCATCAGCAAATGACAAATGTGACTTCCAACAGCCCAAGGAGGCCACCCAGCAAATGACAAATGTGACTTCTAACAGCCCAAGGAGGCCACCCCCTTCACCTTGCCCTAGTTATAACTCTAAGCATTTGCTAATGGTCTCTTTGGAAACCAGTTTCCATAATGATGCATGCCATCACCCACCACATCACAAAAGTGTCAAATTGCAGATGACATACCATAACCTGAATGACCAGGACTACAACTGTGCTGAAGGGCATATCATAAAGAAGCAGTTGGACTGGTGCTGTCCTCAAATGGGATCAAGAGAGAGATGCATGGAATGCATAGCTTAGTGGATACAAGGTTTGTGTAGCATTAATCATTCTTGATGCAAGGGCCTTTCAGTGGTCATCTGGGGATACACTATGAGCTTTGCAGGCCTTAGCCTTGCAAATCCTCCACTAGTTTGTAGATGTGATGCTGATGCATGTGGAGATGCATATGAGGCTCCCACAGATAGCAGAAGAGAGAAGCACTGTTATCGTGGATTCTGTAGTAACTGCTGTACTGATGTCTATAATGTGCAGATATAAAATAGAAAATACTAGGCTTGGGATGGCAGCCACTGTAGTGCAAGTGGGAAAGCATACATGCATGCAGAAAAATAAGGCATTACAAACTCCCACAGTGATATGGATACACATGACAGCCAACAGGGGATGGGAGATGGGTAAATTACAGATGCTTTCGAGCTCAGCCTCAAAGAATGATAGTGCTATAAGCAGGGTGCAACAGGTATTTCTCACATATAGGGGACATTAGGATCCACCCATAAATGTGGGAGTCCCTAGTCTGTGGGACTGAAGCTAGATTATCAGACCATTACTACTCGGATGACAGCATTCCTAAGCATTCCTTCCCTGGTAGGCTGACAGATGTATGAGGTGGGATGGCACACAAGCATCCCATGTTGCCTGGATGATTGCTCCCTCTGGTTGGGTTTCACCCAGGGGTGACTGGAGAGACCTTCCTCTCTCCAGGAAAAGAATGGACTCAAGACCCATTTGAGGGTCCTGATGGCCAGCAGGTAGAGGAAGAAATGAGCATAGCAATGTTTCTGGTTATCAACATTATTATCTATTGTGATGTGTTTTACATCAAAATATTTTACATCAAACTCAAAGCTTACTGAGACCATCAAAGAGTTTGTCACCATAAATTACATGGTAGCAGTGTAAGCTTTGCAGTTTGGAAGCACAGCAAAATTAACAGTGTCATGGGACCCCAACAAAATTAATGGCATTAGCAGTGGGTATAGCAGGATTAAAGGGGAATATGTTTTATACACAAAGTTTATTTTATGTGTTAAGAGTTTTAGCTTATGTTAATTATAGCCATAGATGTGTTTTAAGTTTAAGGGAGTGGATGCAGTGTTTATGCTTCAAATTCTACAGGTTATTAGAGTGATTGTCACACATCTGACTTTTTTGTTACCAAGTGCTGCTCAAACTTTTGTTGTTTTAACAGTATTGTAACAAAATTATCAACATTAGTTAGCATCCTCTGGTTAGGAGTTCCTTTGAGCTGGGCTCAACAGTAACTGCTAGTTTCACTGCTGCATAAAATGGCTGTGCCCATGGCTATGGTCTTCAGTGCATACAAGGGATGAAGGATTGTTTCTAATGACTGGACCATAGACTAGTTTGTAAGTGGGACTATAAAGAGAGTAAACCTGTTAATAAATTCAAGGGTTACAGATCATGGTTCGATCATTCACCATCTTTACCTTCTCATACTCAGATAACTGAAATTAACACTGTATCCCTGTTATTAGCCTGTTTCAGGATTTCTAGTCTGTTATCTGAGTACTATAGACTGTCTTTGCGGAAATGTGCAGCCATATCCACCCATGAATATACACTGACAATTTTGACTAGTAGTATTATAACTAACACCAATAAAGTGCACAAAGTTTTAAATAAAAGAAGCAGGTTTTTATGTGTGAGTCAGCAAGAGAATATCATTGTCCCACTCACTAAAGACGCAAATAATGATCATTAGTACAAGTGTTTACTTTGCGATTTTATACCTTAATTTATAAGTTAATACATTTTGAGCATTACTCCTTTATACCAAGGTGTCTGAACTATAGCTTTATTCCTAGATAATTAAACATATCTGGAGTCTCTCTCAGTTTTCACTTAGTTTACTCCAGTGTACTAGAGACCAACAGCAAGGCACTTACCATTCAGGGTCCTACCAAATGGAGTCAACTTAACAGCATCAGAACCTTACCTACCTTATGTACTCTTAATATAACCTCTGTTCAAGTTAAAAAGCATCATTTTTAAAATGGTACAATGTAGACGTCAGCAAGATATTATTTATATAGCTGTATCCTTCTTTAATTATTTAATTCAAACAGAGCTACGGCATTAGGCTGTGCATCCCAGCATACTCAGTATGCCTGTCATTTCTGCCTTTGTTAGTGACAATAACCTCCATTGTGAGCATTAGGTTTTTGCCAAGACCTGACCTTTGACTTTATAAAGGGATGGATCAGCTGGTATGTTTTAGAAATTTAAGTCAAAACATCTATTGTTTGCTGATTCATTGAAAAAATGTTTCCAAATTCATTCTCTTTTCTTCAAGTTATGAAAACATCAAAGGCGACTGCTTTAAATAAAACATAGATTTTCCCTGGCAAAGGGAATATTTGGGACAAAGAATCTCACATTGAACAATTGCTTCTGTCTTTGACTAATTTTGATCAAGAGCTGTTCAAACAAACTTTGCTGGTCAAAATGCTGCTCAGTTTTTCTTTTCCTCTTTTGACCATAAACTATTTTTCTATAACTGTTATGGGCATTGTATTTTATTTTTTAGACAACTAACATCACTGTACTGCCTAAACAAATTGAATGGAGTGCCAGCATTATTTTATAGATTGCTGTCATTAGAAGTATGCTCATGATATATATTATTTTTTTCATTTAATTTCAATATCATTAGAAGTCTACCTATATCCTCAGTTAATATGTTCATTTAAATTTAATGTTATATATCAAAGTTATGTTGCAAAATGTGATGTTCTCTTATGTAATGTAGGTAAGTTGAGGTAAAAAATGGCATTGCACTCATATCCTTCCTCTACCCGCTCAATTAACTAAAACAAAAAATCCTAATAGTCAGAGCAAACTGACAAAGGAGCTCAAAAACTTATAAGATCACCTTTGCCAGTCAGCATGACACAGCAAATTAAAGTACAACTTTGGCATTAAAGTGACTAAAAGGTTGAACAAACTGAGAACGATAAACTAAAGAGCATAAATAAATACACTAATAGTGTAATATTTTTCAGACCCTAACTGCAACAGTAATTTTTCATTATAACAATTTGCATAACAGGCAGCTCATTTTTTTATTTAAAATTTTTAAGGAAATTGTATCCTGTTTATTTGTGAAATCTCTGCCAGCACTGTCAAATAACACACATTTGTACCATATTACTAGAACATTTATTGCTACTGAAGTCCTGCCCTAATTAGTGTGTGTATATAATATATATATATACATATATAGTTGTGTCTTTCAGTTTTTCCCGGTTAGGGGTCGCCACAGTGGAATTCCGGTCTGCTAATGACTGGTAGTTGATTTTTACATGCCGAGTTACCAGCCCAGATGCACAACCTTCAACGAAGGTACACCCATTCACACATGTCTCCATGCAGAAGACGCTCTAGCTGAGAATCGAACCAGACTATATATATATATATATATATATATATATATATATATATATATATATATATATATATGTATATATTTATATATATATATATATATATATATATATATATATATATATATATATATAATATATATATATATTAGTAATTATGGCTTTGTACTATGCAACAACACATGCACAATGCTGAAAACATTTCAACAAGGGAACATGATGTGCAATACTACAATTGCTAATAACACTTCCTTGAGCATTATGTAAAAACAGTTATAGTAGATAAAATGACCTATTCTAATCGAAATAATCATTGTAAATTATAAAAAACATTAATAATGCTACATACATGGCTGTTACAGGAATTTGAAGGCTCGCCATGGGGATATAGTACAGTACAATAAGAAATGGTATCATAGGTAGTTAAAAAAAAAAAAAATATATATATATATATATATATATATATATATATATATATATATATATATATAGGTCTATAAATTTGTCAGTGCTCAGTACAGCAAGCTATGTTTGCTGTTGACGCTGAGGAATGTATTAGTGACCTGAAAAAAAGCTGTTTGAGATGTTTTGTGAAGAAAACATATTGTATAAATATATAAATGAGTGTCATACTTTCACTGAGAAATTTTACATTGTAGTCTAGAGTTTAGCTACAAAAAAAAAAAAAAAATAAATCTCCCTCAAGGAGATTTTTGATCACCACTATATTTTCTTACATTTGAAAATATGGTGTAGGGATATCCAGCAAAAGATTATACCATTCGCATTTATCTTACAATACTTTATAAAGTTGCAGTTTTTATATCAGACATAACCCTATAGCTCAGACAGAGTTACTTGACTTAAAATATAAACATCATCAGCAAAGGGATTGTCTCTGGAAACAATTACACTTTGGTAAATCAGTCTTACTCCTATCAATGAATTTGTGTTTCATTACATAGGCATTACAAAGTAACTGGAACTGTTGATGTATGATTTGGGAAAATGTGGGACTTTACAAGTATTATTTCAGACTGTTTTCCAATCTGGGAAAACATTCCTTTCCTTTAGTAAAGGCAACTAGTATCTTGAGGAATGGATGTCAAAAGTAATATTAAAAATGTAATACTGAGTTATACAGAAAGAGAAATATAGCACAACTATGAAAAAATTCATTTACAGTTACTGTTATCCATTAACAAAATTGTTAAAAAAATTTAAACTGCAATTATTCTAAAGTTCATTAGTAGTGTGACACTGGTCTTCAGGTTCTATGTATGCAGCAATTCTGGCATAGAAGTAAGAACATTTTGTATTACTATATGATGCAACAATTTGCTCATAGGTAAGTGTTAGGCTAGCTGCCCTTGTGGAGCATTTTAAGCTTAGCCATTTTCCCTCAGAGGTGAGAATTAAACCTTGTGTCTGTGAGGCAAACACATTAACCATTATATGAACCCCAAACTCCAAATCTTAGTGCCTAAAACTCATCCTCTTTTATATGTACTAGAAGAAGTAAACAACAGGTTATGATGGGATTTGAACTCATGACATATGTATTTTAAAGCCAGTGCTTTGGTCTCTGAGCTACAGAGCCACATGGAGTTTAATTTCTCTTTTGTCATTTGTGCTTTTATAGATCTAAGTGGATCATTGATGAGTGCAATATAGGGATTGTCTACAAGTCATCATTTTGGGGTGTCAGGAAGGAAAAAAGACTCTTACTTGGCACTTCTATACTTGGTGACAGCTTTGGTGCCCTAGGACACAACATGTTTAGCCGGCTCACCAGGCAACAAAAGCCGCACCGCTGTCTGAATCTCCCGCAAACTGATTGTCGAGCGCTTGTTGTAGTGAGCTAGACGAGAAGCTTCTCCTGCAATCCGCTCAAAAATATAACTCACAAAAGAGTTCATGATATTCATGCCTTTAGAAGATATTCCTGTGTCAGGATGCACCTGCTTCAAAACCTTGTACACATAAATGGAATAGCTCTCTTTACGACTCTTGCGCCACTTCTTTCCATCTTTCTTAGCTGGTTTCTTCACAACCTTCTTTGAGCCCTTCTTAGGGGCAACGGGTTTTGCTGGTTCTGGCATCTCCGATAATAGCTTCATTAAATAACATTAAATTTAACAATTAATTTTAAGAATTAAAAACATAATTTTGATTATGGTTCACACAGCATTGCACTCGATTCATATTACATCAGCTATTATGAATTTTGTTATCTAACTTAGATCCCATAGCAATAATACAAAGTGGGATATTGTGAAAACTAGTACTAAAATGACTAATTATGCTAAAGAGTGGATTTGGGATTGTATAAAACGTGGATTTTAAGTCCACCCTTTAAGTTTGAAGCAGGAAGATTACTAACATTTACTATATGATCCTTATTATCCCATGGAATTTTGGAAACAAAAAATAAATTATTAATGGATTTAAAGAATTCATTTAAAATGCATGAAATGCAATTGTTACAAAATAAAGAACCTTAGCAAGAAATATTCATTTTGATCGTAGATGATCTTATAAGAAGATTAAACTTAAATTTATTGAAAGTTCTAGTTCAGGATTTACTTTTTTGAATCAAATTATTGAGCACATATCAGGTTTGTATGTAACACCCTTATATTTGAGTTTGTAAAGAAAAATGCTAATTATAGCTGCAAGTGGGGAGTTGAGTATTTATTTGTGAAACATATCGGAAAAAGTTCAAGATTCAGTTCATCATTTGAAGCTTTAATATGTGTGGGATAGATTTTATGAGGTTCTGAAAATATAAAGAATGTCTTCAGTGAATGAAGTAATGCTGGTGTCTGAAATAATAAAAAGGCATCATTCCTGTTATTAAAGAATCCTGCTGAATTCTTAAAAAGAAATGTTTGAGAGGTGGAATGAAGAGATATTGTGGAAGATGGCACACCTGCCTGGTATCTCCAAAACAAGCAGATGGGTGGTGAGGTACTATCATTAACAGCTATGCAAGAAAAAAAAAACAGAATTATATAATAATTTTATAGTCTGAAAATGACTATTAGGAAAAGCAATAATACAGACTCAATTAACTGTAAATTGTAAATATTCCTTGTTGCTTAGATCAATATGCATGCTGAAATGGAATGAAGTTCAATAGTACATTGTTATATTAAGTGCACCTCGCTTCCATAAACACTGAAAGAAATTTTGAAACAATGTTATTTGCAACTAAAGAAAATCTTTTAGCAAGTATCATGCAATAGATTAAGTAAGCCATATAAATGGTAGTTTTTAGCTGTATGAGAACCCAGGTTGGTTTAACATAAAAACAGTTGTGTTTGATTTAAATATTTGTTACGTGTACCACAATGTTTGAAATGGCTATCATTATGATATTTAAACATTTATAATAACTGTGGAAGAACCATTGGGTCCTGGGGCCTTATCCTTTTGAGTTGTGAAAATAGCTTCTAGGGTTTCTTCTAATGAAAATTATGATGGATGGCCCACTTTCACTGATATGCAATGGCATGTCCTTCATTTACAGGAGCTTCAGTCCCTCCACTACAAAGCTATGGTGCTTGGATCAGTTCCACTGCCAAAAATAAGATACATGGTTACTGGACGGATAGTATCTTGAGTAACAGCACTGGTATCCAAATGGTTAAATTAAAAGATAAAACTGCGCACAAATCTGATTCAGTGACCAATTCACTAAATGCAACCTAGCCCAAACAACATAAAGGAAATATGCGCTGCTCTCCCAGGTATGGGATTCTAACATCCACACCTAGTCTAGGACTACAAACTGCACACTGAGTCTTTGGACTAGTATCCTAACTCATTTTCTCACCACTCTTTCTGTCTTCCATTGTCTCATGCCCACAGTAACTACTTTTCAAACAAATTACTATTTGAATGCACATAGATATACAGACATACACAATCCTCCCATAAATAAAAACTTTACTTAAACAGTAAACAAGTCAAGACAGCATTCATACACAACAAATTTGCAAAAGTCAAGATGACTCATAAAGAATACAGACTTAATAATCAGTTGCATAAAGAGAAACAATTAAAAAATCTAAACCACAGATGAATAAATCTGCCTCTGAATTAAAGAAATATGAACCTTCAGCTATTCCTAAGTTACTAAAATATTCAGGTATATGCAAATTTCACAGCTAGACTGACTGACCTTGCAAAGCTTATATCTTTTGTTTCAATAGAGACCAGAGTTTGTTACATCCGATTACATCACTTATTTTTCACACACACAAAAAACACATTAAGGACTACTTTACTAGCTCTGTGTTGCAACCTGTTTGAAGAATACTGTCATTGCATTTTATGACCTTTGGTTTATTGACTGTGGAAAGTAAGTAGTAACATTTTGCACTTCTGTGACAGTGTGAGGTATTGCCAGCTATGCCAGGAGAAGTAGGGCAGTAGATTTGTAACATATGCCAACACACCTAGCTGGAATTTTTAAAGAATTATATGTCATTTGCATATCAAACTGATTTGTGCAGATGCTTGTTTTGAAAAATGTATTGGTAAAGCTGCTTGTGCTAAAGATATATCAACAGTGGGTCTTGACTGTATTGTAAATGATTAAATGTATATGTATTAACAGAAAATAATGGAAGAGAAGAGGTTAATCTCAGTCCTAACTTTAAAAAAATAGTAAGAAATTAAATTACTTAATCTAGGCCATAAAGATTTCATCTCACAGTTCTGACTGCAGCCAGAAACTAAATGTCTGTGCCAGAAAATGGTTTATTAGCTCATGTAGGAAGAGTGGAAATGTTTTATGGTTTTATAGCTTCTGGATGCAATAACATCTCAGCAAAGCTCTGTTTGTGTGTATGGTAACACATTAAGTGCAAAATTCTGGTTCCGTTTCTAACAATGGGGGTAGCATGGGAACCAGAAGTCAGATGACCAGATGTATGTGGTGTCATTCTGTAATCTAATACAAAAATGATGTTTTAATACCAGATTAGAGAGAAGTCTGAGAGGACTGTTTTTGAAACCTGAGAATGAAGGACACCTCACCTACTTCATCTTGCCCTGCTCTTATAAGTGGCCAGGGAATAACAATTATTTAGATCAGTCAGAAAAATATAGTGAGATTAGTTAAGTACTGTTTTTCCTGTATCTTTGTTAATCTATTCATCTGTGTTATTTTAATATTTCCTGTGAGTGAAACTCTGGTGTTTATTGTAAGTGGCTATTTAGTATTTTCATGTTCTTTTACTATTTATTTTTAAATATATTTAAACCTCTGATTGTGTCTGGTCCTTTTGAGAATATTTTAACCTTTGAGAGCACTTATATTTATTCAGTGACACTGTGACCCTCCTGAAAGCCTTACTGCATTGGTTAAAACACTACCATTTTTATTAGTATCATTTTCACTCTGTATAATTGGGTACCCTTGCAAGAGCCTTAGAGTAGCTGGCTTTGAAGTGTCTGGTGACAGTAACTACCTTATAATCTGGGCAGAAGGGGCATAGCTAATGAAGCAGGGACACAAAGCACTGGTTTCACAGAGAGGGTGGTGGAGGACTTGGCATGGACACTCAACTGAGGACTCGGCTCTACAGCTTTGCCAGTGGGGAGTCTTACTGGGGACCTGGAGAGAGAGAGAGAGAGAGAGAGATAGAAACCCAGACCCCAGACTGTGTGTTTCCTGTGTGCTCTTGATGTAAATTGTGCTTGATGCAGAGAGATGCATCTGGAAATACTATGTGTATCTATTTTGTTCCAAGTGAATGTCCCTCTCCAGTGTCAATGGTGAGGATTAGGGATACTTGATTACTGGCCCAGAGAGGAGATATTACAACTTCAAATAAACATTTCAATGTATTTATGGCATCCTTACTTCTTACCTGATAAGAGTGATAGAGACACATAAAATACATTTCACAATCATGTTCTATTTGCTAATTTTTTAGCAATAAGGAATTATAGCTTCAGCTATACCCTTTGCATATTTTATTTTCTGCAGCTCATAAAAGAACAAATGAAAATTTAATTATTCTCTCAGTGTTAAGACATTATAAGTGGATTTCCACTCTGCAGATTCTGTTGCATGCTTTGCAAAGTGTATACATAAATTACAATTGTGCCAACAATGTAAAATAAGAAAGAGAAAAAATACTTCATATTTTAAATAAGTTTATAACCCTAGCACCACAATATGTCTGCATCAAGTTTTGACAGGACTGCATTAAGAGAATATTTTGGCAAGGAAGCTATGTATATTATATTATGTTATATGCAAATTGGTCAAAACATAGATTTCATTACATGTGTATAATGACAGTGCAATGAGATAGCAATGAAAAATAGTTTTAAAATGAGCATCTCTGCATATGCAAATGAGGCAAAACAAGATGGCAAAGTTATTCAGAAATGTATAGAGCCCGACATGACATACAAACACCAATGTTAATGACAGCAGACAAAATCATGGTGCACACGCTGGAGCACTGCAGAAATATGTTACAGGTTGCCACAGCATTAGTAAATGTGTATATGCAGCAGGCAATAATTGCTATGAGTAATGATGGTGTGTGCCACCATTCTTTGAGGTGCCATGTCATCTGACCATTCTTAATATTTCTTTGCCTTCATAATACAGACATTGTAGACATGTACCATGTGGATAGGGTACAAGAGCTGGAAAACATGTGTTAGCCTTATCTGTAGGCTCACTGTAGTCATGGATTATCAATCACAATGGATACTATTCTATTGGCTTTACATATAATAGCTACAGGAACTTTTCAGTGACCACCTGAAAATGCAATGGGGTATCTCAGGCATCTGCTTTGAGAATGGTCCATGGGTTCCATGATGCTATGCTGCAGCACATGGGGGAGAACATGTGGTTCTAACATACCACAGAGGAGACAGCCAAAACCCTGTGGGATTTCTATGATTTGGCCCACTTATCTGAGGTGTTGGGGGACATAGGCTGTACTCACATTGAAATAAATGACCCAAATGGTGACCTGGGAAGAAGGCATGTGAATCATAAAGGGCACCACTCCATCAGCTGCAAGGTAGTCTGTAATGCATGGGATAGCTTCCTTAATGTGTCTGTACATTAGCCAGGCAGTTACCCTGACTCCCATATATGACACACATGTAAGCTTTATAAATAGTTTGTGAGGGGAGACTTCCCACAGTGATGTCTTATTGGTGATGCCAGATATGTCCTGGAACCAAAGCTGATGACATCCATTTGAAAACCACAGAGTATGACAAACAGTAGATACAACTGCTCCCTATCATAAATCTGGATCATTATGGAGCATGTGTTTAAGTGGTTGAAGGCATGTCTTTGCACCTGTATGTATCTTGTGGTACCCTGCAATATAACTATGGAACATGTGCTAAGGTATTCTCTGCTGTGCAACGTTAAACAACATGATAATTTTGAAGCAGTTGCATAAGGGAGACTAACTGTAGGAGGAACATCTCCCAGCATATCAGGCAAGGAAGTGAGACATATTTATTTATTATTGTCTTTTTCTTTACCAGAAAAGTCCAACTGGGCACAAGTCCCATTTTCAGCAGACACCTGGAGAGAAAAGCTCCACATAAAAATGCATATCTACAATGAACTACAATAAAAATTAAATATTTTAACCATTGCTTTCCAGGTAGTACTGAGAAAATAGTAAAGACATTCATCATATACTTTAGAAGTTACATTATTTTACATAAGTCAAAGACATTAACAGGTAATAGCTGGAGATATAATATATTGGATGATAATGCACATATGTACAGTATATGTATATCGACATTAATGAGGTAGGAAGCAACAAGCGGAGAAACAGAAAATAGAGAGACTGGAAGGGTATAAGCAGAAATAATAAAGAAAAACATAAGCAGAAAAAGGTCTGATAGTGGAGAGGTTGAGATAACAGTTGATAGGTAACATGATGAGATGTATAAGGAGGGGGGGTTTAGTAGGAGACAATTAAGGATATAGCTTAGGTGGGAGATCTGCAGTTGGGATGAAAGAGAAAGAAACAGGGATAAAAAGGTGAAAGCATTAGGGAGACTGATGATAGACAGATTGGCAATGAAAGAGAAACAGAAAGAAAGTTGGGTTTAGTCAAGAAGGGGGCATGAGCATAGTGATGAGGAAATTAGGCTTGTTTTAGGGTGTGTTTACAATATGTGGTAACATTGTCTTGTTTTAGGGTAGGTGGGATAGAGTTATAGAGCTTAACAGCATAGGTTGAGTAAAGTGAGTTGCCTGTGCTCTTATGAGACTTGGTCCTGGTCAGGAGATATTTGCTCACTGAGCTGATTCCAAAGAGGGAACTAGTGTTTGAGGATATTTTGTACTGATGGGCAGGTGTCTGGTTTGTATATTATTATTGTAGACACTAAGCAGTTGGGAGTAGGTAAGGTAATTTAGGTAGGGGTAGTTAGAGCCAATGTAGGTGTTTCAGTGCTAGGCAGTGGTGTGAGCAGTTTGGTAAGCTGGGTGCAAACTTAGCTATGTTATTGCAGCAAACCTCTAGTTTATTTTTAGGGTGAAGTGAAGGTTAGTCAGGATGGGTGCTGCATAGGAAAGTGAAGGAGAATATAAGGTATTGCTAAAGAATTCCTAGAAGATTCAGTTAGAAACAGTTTGTTCTGTAGAGGAAGCCATATTCTCTCCTTCACTTCTCCACTACCCTCTCCTTTTATCACTATTAAACAGAAAGTTATTATAAAATAACTCAACTATACTAATTCTCTTTATTACTAACTGTAATTCTCATACTTCATATTCTTCTACTCACTGCTAACCATGGTTATATATTATATTATATTATATTATATTATATTATATTATATTATAATTATTACCCTTCTAAATCTAGGTTATCTGTAATATTTGCAAGTGTATGCAAACTGTGAAAGTTATGTCTCACATTTCTGATCATATAAGTGCTTAATTACTATATCTATGTTTATATTTTCTTGCATTGTATAAAAATCATCACTATGTATATAGTTTATGTATTGCTACTATGTGGAGCTTTTCTCACGGGTGTGTGCTGAAAATGGGTCTTCAGCCCAGTTGGACTTTCCCGGTAAACAAATGTAAAATAAAGTAAAATAAGTAAATAAAATAAACTTTTGGTGAGGTTGCTTGATGACTTGAGTGATGTGTTAATCATATTTTAAGTTATCAATTAAGACACCAAGAAGCTTTGTGTTGGAAACTGTTTCAACTGAGGTATTATTTGCTGATATGATGTTGAAGGATGGTTTCTGTGCTGACAGAGATTTGGATAAAACAGTATTAATGTATCCATTTTTTAGCATTTAAAAGTAGTTGATAATCATCTAGCCAGGTCTCAACTGATGAAAAGGAGTTCTGGGTCATTTTGTGGTGGACTGTAGACTTGGTGCAGAGAGAAAAGGAAATCTCATTTCCATTTTATAGCCTGTAGTCTGTTGGTGAGATAGCTATGGGACCCGCTAAGGGATGAATGGGAGTGTCCTAGGGAGAATAGTTCACGGAACAGATATTGGTGTGAAACTGAGCCAAATGCTTTTGACATGTCTATAAAGAGGTAGAATACTAGGATGCTGGTGTTTCTATTCAAATTTATGATTTTAGTAAAACTGAGTAATGAAGCTGTGGTGAGGTCAGAAACCATGTTAGAAAGCAGATTGTTATTGCAAAGATGGGAATGGAGTTGGCAATGAATGCATTTTTTTAATATTTTGGAGAGTGGGGGGTAGAATGGCTATATTTCAGCAATTGGAGAGGTCAGTGGATGGTGAGATATCATTAGGTTCATATGGTCATAATTGTATACTAGACTAATAATCACAAAGGGATTTTTTAAGACTAGCCATGCATCCCAAATCTCTGACAAGTTTTGGTACCCTTGCTAAGTGTAAGCAGGGGGTTAGGAGATGAAACATCTACAAGCAGGGGCCTGGGAGATGAACCATTTACAGGCTGCCTATGTCCATTAGAGATATAGATGCCAAACCATGGATGAAGTTCCTGTACCCCATCCAATTGTCCAAGTTATACTTGAATTAGTTTAGGGATAAAAATCTGCTTCACATGGATGGGAAGTATGTTCCTGAGAAGGGGTAGTCTCTGGATACATACCTGTCTCTGTAGCATGTCCTGTTTATATCACAGACAAGGTTTATGTCTTTCAAATGGGTAATTCTGGTGCTGTTTGTTTTGAGGATATGTAGGAGATCCATCAGGGTCAGGGTCTGGTAATAACATGTATGCTAGACATATATCTCCTTCAACAGCCTGTAAGAGACAGAATACAGGGATAGGGCCTTCATGGGGTCTGTTTAGGACATGTCATTTACATCTTGTACTCTTTTAGTGAGTAACCTATGTGGACGTTTCAGTTGTTGGATGTGTCTGGTTAGGTACATACCAAGGGGGGCATTGCACTCAGTGAAGGTCTGATGAATGCCGAATACAGTAAAACAATGACCTCCTTTGACCTAGATGCCATACCTTTGTTTATAAGTTGCACAACATAGAATAATTTCCTCTGTACTATAGACACATGATGGCCAAAGGTTAGATTACTGTCTATGTGTGTCCCAAGTCATTAACTACTGGGTCAGCTATTAAAGGTGTTTTCAATATGATAGTTACAAGGGGTGGATGACTTCCCAAAGGATATTATTATGTATTTCTTGGTATTTTAGTCCACAGCTTTGACACCAAGTTATTTGTCTGTGTCAGTCTTTCCTGCAGAACATTTGTGTTGCTGGTGGAGTCTATGACTGCTACTAATTTGCAATCATCTGTAAATTTAGTCAGCCAGAGGCCCTTGTCATTGACTGTGACTTCAGAGAAATAGATGACAAAAGAGAGCAGTCTAAGGAGAAATCCCTGAGAGAATCTGCTTGGGACTGGTCTCTTTGTAGAGACGACTCCTCAATTCTAACTTCTTGGGTTATGTTTGTGAGCCAGCTGGCTATGCACCAGGTGACAGAAGGATTTATACCTAACCTCTTGAGTTTGTCAACAATACTCAAGTGGTGCATTGTATCAAGTGCCTTGGTCAGGACAAGGTATTCAGTGTGAACAATTTTGCCCTCACCCTTTGCTTTGGTGAGCTTCTCAAAGAAGTTCACCAGACTGATTAGACATGACCAGCCCTTGGCAAAGCCAAACTGGGTTGGGTCCAGTGTCTCAAGGTTTACATTGTTATTATTGATCATTTCAAAGAGAAATCTTTCCCCTGCCTTGCACACAAAACTAGTGAGAGTTATGGGTCTGTGGTTTTCAGGGTCTGTAGACAGCCTATCTTTGTGCAGAGGGATGACTGCTGCAATGAGCTTTGCACACAATTGTGTATTGTCTTTGAGGTTGTGGACATAGCTAAAAGATGCCTTGTGGTTGTCCTTGGCCTGGGAGTGCAAATTTACCTCACATTTGACTTTGGTAGACTTTATTTGTCTTCTGAGTTGTTTGTTTGGCTTGATGAGAGTACTTCTACCCTACTGGGTCTACACCTCTTAATTTTTACCATGATTTTCCTCCTCCTGTTATACAGCCTATTGATTTTGTGATTCCACCAGGGTAGCTTGTTTTTTGAGTTAGTTCTGTACTTCTTCCTGGTTGGTACACCTGTCTCTATGCAGCTATTAACATGCTTGTACAGGGTTTCTGTGAGCAGTTCTACACAGGCAGCATTATTCTCAGGGTTTATGGGGGCTTGAATGTTTGCCAATGTATCCTTAATTATAGGAAGTTTGCCTTAGAGTAGTTCCTGAACATAAAGTCTAAGCCGTAAATCAATTTTCTTTTCCTATTCTAACTTTTAGCTTTCATGTGATTGACTTGACCCAAACAACATTAAATCATTTGGACAAAAAACATGAAAAATACTTTGTGCTTATTAGACATATAAAAACAGTGCATACCAAGACTATACATCCCTCAGTGTAAACAGGCATCCTCAAAACTGACTACATGTAAAGATCAGCGGTAGTGGGACTGCAGAGATATTCCTGACTTCATCAGATCCAAACAGAGTGAAAGTTCTAAGTCATGAAGAGAAGACGCCTAACATGACATCTTTGTCTAATAAAGCAGAAGCATTTCAGAAAGGACTGGGACAGGAAATCAAAGCAGAAGTAGATGAAAATTACATAGCAACTGAAAGTGCCAAAAACAAAGGAAAGAATATAAAGAAAAGGACCAGAAGAAAAGGAAAGACAATTGGAAAGTCTATTGATATAGTGATAAATATATAAAACTCATATAACAACCACATCTTGACCAAGATTTGATGCAGGAATAGTTAAGGAGAGATAAATTTAAATGAAGGGATGAAAGGCTAATAATGGCAGTACAGCACAGTGGACTACATACGTTTTAGTTTACAAAGTCTCTAGAAAATGTGTGAGAAACCAACAAATGCAAACTATGTAAAACAGAACTAGAAACAGTTGCATGTTTTATTGCCGGGTGTGATACAGACATCGCTGAAGGCCTGTATACTGAAAGACATAATAATGAGGCAAGGCTATATCAGCAGGGATTGTGTAGACATTATAAAACAGGAGTAGGTGAAAAGCTTTAGAATCACGAACCACAAAGCTTTACTGGCAGTGATGAAGTTTGGATCACATGGGGTCACCGTATACAACAGCTGAGAAAACAGATGCAAGAAAGCAGCTGTAGTATTTATGTCAAGCAGAGCACCTCACTAGCCCTCTTCAAGAGAAATCATGATGAGTGGATGGGAAATAGAAAATTCACCCAGAGAATCACTTCAGTGGCCCTGCTAGATAGGGGCACTGGAAACTAAAGTCCGATGGCACAATGCCAGGGAATGCTTGGAAAAATGACTGAAAACACAGGAAAACAGCGAATCTTGAAAAATCTCTAATCTACTTAAAACTTCTTTTGGCAAGGGGATGCCCCTGCACTTCAAACTTATATATACCAACTCTAAGATCACAATACATTGGACAGAAGGGAATATTCTGAGAAATGCATTTTGGAGTTAGTATATACAAGTCTGATCTTTCGGCCATTCAATCTCTGTGTTTTGAAACTTGGTCTAGTGGGTCCTGACATTTTGAATGGTTACCTACACAAAGTCATAAAATGCCAGAATTTGTGAGCAGAAATTAGAGCAACATTGAAGAAAGGTGCCCTTGTAGTTCCAATAATAGGTAGAACTAACATAACTTATAAGAGAGAATTTACAAGTATACTTAAATATGGTATCAGTATGCAACCCAGTATAAACTGCAGAAGGAAGCCATTCTGGGTATATTGTAAGTACTGAGAAAACAAACTTGGATAACATCAAAGATTGAGGCAATACTAATTTCATGTACCCTTACTTAGAGTAGGATCCATTTCCATCCTGATATTAGAAACCCAAAACACTTGGATGAATTAGAAAAGAGAACTGTGCTAACATCAAAGACTAAAGCAAAACTAATTCCATTTACTTTAATTATACGCTGACTCAGGGCTGGGATCCATTCCCATCATGGGATTAGAAACTCAAAACATTTGGAGAAATTAAAAAAAAAGAGAGAAGTTTGGGAAAAGGTGAACTGTTGGCAAACACCAAAGACTGACACAATACTAATTTCTTGAATGCTAATCATGCACTAATCCAATTCCATTCCTGTCATGGTACTGGAAACCAAAAACATTTGGAGAAAATTAAGGATCTTCCTTGCCTTTCTGTTAATGGGCATATTGCGGTGTGTGTAAAAAATATATTCTGTGAGCATGCCAGTAAGGACAGTGTACTACCCCTCCTGTATATTCAACTGAGTATGCTAATACATAGACATAAGCATAAGCTATACAACCCTTCCCTACTAACAAGCACAGAAATGCCACCAGCAAACTACCTCACATATATACACACATGCACACAGACACACACACATACACACACACACACACACACACACACACACACACACACACACACACACACACACACACACACACACACACACACACCTAACCTATATAGTTAACCACACTGATACGTGCAACCCTACCCACATCACATTACTGTGGAGTATACATTCTGAATATGCACCTTTTATGCCAGTACATGCCAGTGTTATACCAACTGTGGTCCCACTCCACAGCAGCACATCACTTACAGTCACAGCAAGACAAAGCAGGATTTAGGCTGAAGCTGGAATGGGATAATGTTACTGTTAAATTGTTGATTTCATGTTATATGCAGCAATGTGTGTCTCAACATAGAGTTATAAACAGGTATGTGTGTCACAACATAGTGCTATAAACAGCTATGTGTGTCCCAAGGTAGAGCTGTAAACAGGTATATGCATCTCAACATAGCGCTATAAACAGCTACGTGTGCTCCATTGCAGTGCTTCAAACAGGTATGAGTGTCCCGATGTAATGCTATAAACAGGTATGTTTGTCACAACATAGTGCTATAAACAGGTATGTGTGCCTCAACATAATGCTACAAACAGGTATGTGTGTTACAACAGAGTGGTATAAACAGGTATGTGTGTTCCAATGTAGTGCTACAAATGGGTATGTGTGTCCCAAAGTAGTGCTATAAACAAGTATGCATGTCCTAATGTAGTGCTATAAACAGCTACAAGTGTCCCAATATAATTCTACAGACGAGTATGTGTGTCCCAACATAGTGCTATAAACAGCTATGTGTGTTCCAAAGTAGTGCTATAAACAGCTACGTGTGTCTCAACATAATGTTACAAACAAGTATGTATGTCTCAATGTAATGTTACAAATAGGCATGCGTGTACCAATGTAATGCTATAAACAGCTATATGTGTCCCAGCGTAGTGTTACAAACAAGCACGATGTCCCAATTAAATGCTACAAACAGGTATGTGTGTCCCAAAGTAATGCTACAAACAGGCATGTGTGTCCCAACGTAGTGCTATAAATAGCTATGTGTGTCCCAACATAGTGCTATAAACAGGTATGTTTGTCCCAGTGCAGTGCTGCAAACAGGAACATGTGTTCCAATATAATGCTGTAAACAGGTATGTGTGTCCCAATGTATTGCTATAAACAGGTATGTGGTCCTAGCAGATCATAACTCAGTGTTAGCCTGACACCTTTAAGTGTTGTATTACAGAATGTTTTGGGTGTGCCTCCCGCTAACCTTCACAATAGTTTTATGTAACCTCTCGCTGCTTCACTGAGCACTTTAACCTTGCTAAAAACATTTAACAGTCACTGCACAGGTCCCTACATCAAGTACTTATAGAAAGAAACATGAGGTAACATCTATAGATGTGAAAGAATAAGAAAAATGTTGCACATACCTTCAGTGATCAGTAGTTCTGATTTCCTTAGTATTAATTAACTTCCACAGGTAAACTTCCTTTATTCAGAAGAGTGCAACATTTTATTCCATACTGCAATGAGTCTTGCTGCAACTGCTGGAGTTTATATTGAGCTGATTTGGGCTTCTAAGCACAACAGTTTTGGAAATGAAGGCTCCCTTCATAAATTTCTTCGAATAGCCCAAATTAAATGTCACAGCTAGTACAGTATTGCATAAAGCTGTACACAGCATCATGTGCAGGCCTGAGCACCTGCGTGTGTGGGCATGTTCATGTCAAAAGGAGACTCCATGACTACCTTAGTTTAGCTTGCTAGTAATGAAGTTACTAAAGGGCATTGTCTCTGTATGAGATTAAATACATGCTGTAAAGTGGAGCTATGGCTGCCATATTTCATAACTTTCATTCCCTTTTTGCAAGTCAGACTGGTATCATCCATGTCAAATCTTGCCACTGGCCAACCTAGTATATTGATCTACATTGTGCATCAAGTCTCACAATGGAAAATGAGTATGAGTGCAAGATGCCAACCACAATTCTTTGGTATGAGGCCTAGTGTATGACCATGGCTTCAGATGGCACTGGTAGTTGTAAGGCACCCCAGTCATGCTAACAGGAGAACAAGATCTTCCTGTTCCTGTTTCATAGAGATCACCAGGACCCTTTGTTGGGACACTGTTATGAGTGCCAGGAGTACAGGGTGTCTCATATGTTCCTAGGATCATAGGATATACAAGGCAAGTCAGACCAGAGGTGGGACATGCCTAGCTAATACCCACCCTCAAGCTGTGGCACCTTTTACAAGGAAAGTTATGCCTGTGAGTCTTGATGTAAGTTTAAGGCCACCCGTCTAACTGTCCAAGTTATATTTGAAGTATAACAGGGAATCCCATTACTTGACATCTAGGGGAGTTTATTATAGAGCATGGGGAGGTGTTGAATGATACACCTATCTTTCAATCTAGTTTTAATTATTTCTTGATGAAGGTTTAGATATCTAGTTCTGGTGCTGGCATCACAATCTAACTTGATGAGGAGTAGAAGGTTGAGAATGACGGGATCGCTAAGGACACAGTAAGCTATGCACAGGTCTCTCCTCTGTAGCATGCATAACATTAAGTACAAGGATATGGACTCCAATTTCTTTTTGCAGCTAAGGTTTTTGAGACCAGTGATCCCTTTTATTAGGAACATCTGTGATTTTTCCATTTCTATTTTAAATGTCTAGCCAGATACATGTCAAAGGGTACATTATATTCAATATAAGCTCTAACTGTATCAGAATACAGAGGGGCAATGACTTCTTTGGTTTTACAGGAGATGCCCTTGGCATTTGTATGTGAAATGTAGAAGGATTTCCTAACTGTAGTCACTATGCAATGATGAAAAGAGAAGGAGCAATCAATTCCTGTACACAGATCCTTTATTAATGATTCATATGGTAATAGGGTATTTTCAGTGCGGAAGGATGTAGAATGTTTCTTTTCCCAAAGTGTATGATGCTGCATTTCTTGGTGTTTTATTTGTTTCTGTGCACCAGGAATTGATATTAGTTAATTTATTTTGGAAAGTGTATGTATTGAAAGGGGAGAATGACAACCGCATGAACTTACAGTCATCAGCAAACTTTGTTAATCAAAGATCACTGTTATTAGTTTGTTGTTGTTGTATCTTTCGGCTTTTCCCGGTTAGGGGTCGCCACAGTGGAACTCCGGTCTGCTAATGATTGGCAGTAGATTTTTACATACCGAGTTGCCAGCCATGACGCACAATCTTCAACAAAGGTATGCCCATTCACGCATGTCTCCACACAGAAGACGCTTTAGCTGAGAATCGAACAGGACAATGTCATACTGTGAGGTGACAATGCTACCGCAGCACCACCACCGCAGTTACATCACTGTTATTAGTTTGAATGTCTGAAAAATACTTGTCAAATAGAAGGGGGTCTAACACAGGTCCCTGGTAACAGCACTGGTCACCTCCTGTCTATCTAAGGTGTCATCCCCTTGAACAATATGCATTCAGTCCTCAACCAGTTGGCTATATATCTCTTACCATGTAAGGATTTATGTATAATATTTATCAATAGGCCATCATCTTATAAGCAATTCCATCATGTGGTCTTGCATCAAATATCTTGTTAAATCAAGGTAGGCAGCATAGTTGATGTAACCAGTGTTGAGTGCCTCAGAGGCCTTTTCAAAAAGGCTGACAAGATTCAACAGGCAAGACTTGCTGTTTACAAAGCTGTCCTGCAGTGGCTCGAGCTTTATCAAATTTGTGATGTAATGATTTAAAAGGCCAGTGATGAGTCACTCAATGGTTTTACACTTAAGACTCATAAAGCTGATGGGCCTATAATTCCCTCAGTCTGTTGTGGGTCCAGCCTTATGGAGGAACATTACTACAGCAGTCCATTGGGATTCAAGGACATAGCTTATAGCAAGTCTTAGGTTAAATAGTTTGAGGAGGAGATCAACAAGTGAATGTTTAACATTGTTTATTAGACAATTTGATTTGTTGTCTGGGCCCATGGAGGAAGTCTTCTTGGTTTTTGAGAGTATTTCAATAATGTATTCCTTAGTGATAACAGGGGAGGAGGGTGAATCAGGAAAGGTTTTAGTGGAGATGGTACTTTCAGGAGAGAAATTTGCTGCAAACTTGATAGCCAGCATGTTTGCAATATATTTTCAGTTTGAATGAGAAGCTCCATTATGGAGACACAAAATGGGGAACTATTTCTTAGTTTTCTGACCTAACTGATAAAGATTTGTAATTATAATTTTCTGTTTTGCTAACCTGTAATCTGGAATGCAGTGGTTAAGGATGGGATGTCTTGTTTTAGCCAGGATTTTGCAACGCCTACTATGTTAAGGGGAGTGGGTATTTAAAAATAAGTCCAAGCATTGGAACTTTTGCATGCTATCAGCATTAAGTAAGGTTATTTTTATTTGTCTGTCATTATCCACAGAGAAGGGGTGCAGTACTGGCTTAGGGAGTATACAGGTAATGAAGGTAATGTTTGTTTGTGACGGGGACAGTACTAGTAAAATTATGAAAAGGCTATGACTTTTAAAGTGCAACAGAGGAGTGCATATATAGGACGATGGAATTTGCTATGTGGGTAGAGAATGTAGAAGGGAAGAGAGGGATATTATCAAGTTGGTGGAAATTAGGAAAGAGAGTCTGATTGTGGTTTGAAAGCATTATTGCTATTTGTCCTGGGGTGAGGTTAATTTGTTTTACAAAAGGGGTTGGTAATACAGTGCTTAGTACAAAAGTCTGCTAATATAGATGGCTCTCAAACTACCAGTCAATAACCTCACAGTGCATTTACTGCAGATGAGCTGAAGCTCAGTCTGTTAGGCCAAGGTAGGGAACACTGCAGTAGATTGGTCAACAGATAACCAAAGCCTGAACTACCATTACTAAGCCTAAATAAAGAATAATAAGCTTGATCTAGGATGTACTCCTAAAATGCAAGGATAGCTTGACAATACCTGAAAAATGATTCTTAAAAATCAATGAGTCATTAAGAACTATATCAAGATTGCAGATATTGAATGTAATTCCAATTTACTCTTTCCCCAGTAAGTTTAGATGAGCTGTCATAAGTACATCTCTGGACCAAATTCAGAAAGGCTACTGTGAGGTGTACGTGATGTGTACACTTCTCTATAAGCTTTTTATATTCTGAGACAGTCCTATCACAATGTACTCTTAATATAACCTCTGTTCAAGTTAAAAAGCATCATTTTTAAAATGGTACAATGTAGACGTCAGCAAGATATTATTTATATAGCTGTATCCTTCTTTAATTATTTAATTCAAACAGAGCTACGGCATTAGGCTGTGCATCCCAGCATACTCAGTATGCCTGTCATTTCTGCCTTTGTTAGTGACAATAACCTCCATTGTGAGCATTAGGTTTTTGCCAAGACCTGACCTTTGACTTTATAAAGGGATGGATCAGCTGGTATGTTTTAGAAATTTAAGTCAAAACATCTATTGTTTGCTGATTCATTGAAAAAATGTTTCCAAATTCATTCTCTTTTCTTCAAGTTATGAAAACATCAAAGGCGACTGCTTTAAATAAAACATAGATTTTCCCTGGCAAAGGGAATATTTGGGACACCTGCTTCAAAACCTTGTACACATAAATGGAATAGCTCTCTTTACGACTCTTGCGCCACTTCTTTCCATCTTTCTTAGCTGGTTTCTTCACAACCTTCTTTGAGCCCTTCTTAGGGGCAACGGGTTTTGCTGGTTCTGGCATCTCCGATAATAGCTTCATTAAATAACATTAAATTTAACAATTAATTTTAAGAATTAAAAACATAATTTTGATTATGGTTCACACAGCATTGCACTCGATTCATATTACATCAGCTATTATGAATTTTGTTATCTAACTTAGATCCCATAGCAATAATACAAAGTGGGATATTGTGAAAACTAGTACTAAAATGACTAATTATGCTAAAGAGTGGATTTGGGATTGTATAAAACGTGGATTTTAAGTCCACCCTTTAAGTTTGAAGCAGGAAGATTACTAACATTTACTATATGATCCTTATTATCCCATGGAATTTTGGAAACAAAAAATAAATTATTAATGGATTTAAAGAATTCATTTAAAATGCATGAAATGCAATTGTTACAAAATAAAGAACCTTAGCAAGAAATATTCATTTTGATCGTAGATGATCTTATAAGAAGATTAAACTTAAATTTATTGAAAGTTCTAGTTCAGGATTTACTTTTTTGAATCAAATTATTGAGCACATATCAGGTTTGTATGTAACACCCTTATATTTGAGTTTGTAAAGAAAAATGCTAATTATAGCTGCAAGTGGGGAGTTGAGTATTTATTTGTGAAACATATCGGAAAAGTTCAAGATTCAGTTCATCATTTGAAGCTTTAATATGTGTGGGATAGATTTTATGAGGTTCTGAAAATATAAAGAATGTCTTCAGTGAATGAAGTAATGCTGGTGTCTGAAATAATAAAAAGGCATCATTCCTGTTATTAAAGAATCCTGCTGAATTCTTAAAAAGAAATGTTTGAGAGGTGGAATGAAGAGATATTGTGGAAGATGGCACACCTGCCTGGTATCTCCAAAACAAGCAGATGGGTGGTGAGGTACTATCATTAACAGCTATGCAAGAAAAAAAAAACAGAATTATATAATAATTTTATAGTCTGAAAATGACTATTAGGAAAAGCAATAATACAGACTCAATTAACTGTAAATTGTAAATATTCCTTGTTGCTTAGATCAATATGCATGCTGAAATGGAATGAAGTTCAATAGTACATTGTTATATTAAGTGCACCTCGCTTCCATAAACACTGAAAGAAATTTTGAAACAATGTTATTTGCAACTAAAGAAAATCTTTTAGCAAGTATCATGCAATAGATTAAGTAAGCCATATAAATGGTAGTTTTTAGCTGTATGAGAACCCAGGTTGGTTTAACATAAAAACAGTTGTGTTTGATTTAAATATTTGTTACGTGTACCACAATGTTTGAAATGGCTATCATTATGATATTTAAACATTTATAATAACTGTGGAAGAACCATTGGGTCCTGGGGCCTTATCCTTTTGAGTTGTGAAAATAGCTTCTAGGGTTTCTTCTAATGAAAATTATGATGGATGGCCCACTTTCACTGATATGCAATGGCATGTCCTTCATTTACAGGAGCTTCAGTCCCTCCACTACAAAGCTATGGTGCTTGGATCAGTTCCACTGCCAAAAATAAGATACATGGTTACTGGACGGATAGTATCTTGAGTAACAGCACTGGTATCCAAATGGTTAAATTAAAAGATAAAACTGCGCACAAATCTGATTCAGTGACCAATTCACTAAATGCAACCTAGCCCAAACAACATAAAGGAAATATGCGCTGCTCTCCCAGGTATGGGATTCTAACATCCACACCTAGTCTAGGACTACAAACTGCACACTGAGTCTTTGGACTAGTATCCTAACTCATTTTCTCACCACTCTTTCTGTCTTCCATTGTCTCATGCCCACAGTAACTACTTTTCAAACAAATTACTATTTGAATGCACATAGATATACAGACATACACAATCCTCCCATAAATAAAAACTTTACTTAAACAGTAAACAAGTCAAGACAGCATTCATACACAACAAATTTGCAAAAGTCAAGATGACTCATAAAGAATACAGACTTAATAATCAGTTGCATAAAGAGAAACAATTAAAAAATCTAAACCACAGATGAATAAATCTGCCTCTGAATTAAAGAAATATGAACCTTCAGCTATTCCTAAGTTACTAAAATATTCAGGTATATGCAAATTTCACAGCTAGACTGACTGACCTTGCAAAGCTTATATCTTTTGTTTCAATAGAGACCAGAGTTTGTTACATCCGATTACATCACTTATTTTTCACACACACAAAAAACACATTAAGGACTACTTTACTAGCTCTGTGTTGCAACCTGTTTGAAGAATACTGTCATTGCATTTTATGACCTTTGGTTTATTGACTGTGGAAAGTAAGTAGTAACATTTTGCACTTCTGTGACAGTGTGAGGTATTGCCAGCTATGCCAGGAGAAGTAGGGCAGTAGATTTGTAACATATGCCAACACACCTAGCTGGAATTTTTTAAAGAATTATATGTCATTTGCATATCAAACTGATTTGTGCAGATGCTTGTTTTGAAAAATGTATTGGTAAAGCTGCTTGTGCTAAAGATATATCAACAGTGGGTCTTGACTGTATTGTAAATGATTAAATGTATATGTATTAACAGAAAATAATGGAAGAGAAGAGGTTAATCTCAGTCCTAACTTTAAAAAATAGTAAGAAATTAAATTACTTAATCTAGGCCATAAAGATTTCATCTCACAGTTCTGACTGCAGCCAGAAACTAAATGTCTGTGCCAGAAAATGGTTTATTAGCTCATGTAGGAAGAGTGGAAATGTTTTATGGTTTTATAGCTTCTGGATGCAATAACATCTCAGCAAAGCTCTGTTTGTGTGTATGGTAACACATTAAGTGCAAAATTCTGGTTCCGTTTCTAACAATGGGGGTAGCATGGGAACCAGAAGTCAGATGACCAGATGTATGTGGTGTCATTCTGTAATCTAATACAAAAATGATGTTTTAATACCAGATTAGAGAGAAGTCTGAGAGGACTGTTTTTGAAACCTGAGAATGAAGGACACCTCACCTACTTCATCTTGCCCTGCTCTTATAAGTGGCCAGGGAATAACAATTATTTAGATCAGTCAGAAAAATATAGTGAGATTAGTTAAGTACTGTTTTTCCTGTATCTTTGTTAATCTATTCATCTGTGTTATTTTAATATTTCCTGTGAGTGAAACTCTGGTGTTTATTGTAAGTGGCTATTTAGTATTTTCATGTTCTTTTACTATTTATTTTTAAATATATTTAAACCTCTGATTGTGTCTGGTCCTTTTGAGAATATTTTAACCTTTGAGAGCACTTATATTTATTCAGTGACACTGTGACCCTCCTGAAAGCCTTACTGCATTGGTTAAAACACTACCATTTTTATTAGTATCATTTTCACTCTGTATAATTGGGTACCCTTGCAAGAGCCTTAGAGTAGCTGGCTTTGAAGTGTCTGGTGACAGTAACTACCTTATAATCTGGGCAGAAGGGGCATAGCTAATGAAGCAGGGACACAAAGCACTGGTTTCACAGAGAGGGTGGTGGAGGACTTGGCATGGACACTCAACTGAGGACTCGGCTCTACAGCTTTGCCAGTGGGGAGTCTTACTGGGGACCTGGAGAGAGAGAGAGAGAGAGAGAGAGATAGAAACCCAGACCCCAGACTGTGTGTTTCCTGTGTGCTCTTGATGTAAATTGTGCTTGATGCAGAGAGATGCATCTGGAAATACTATGTGTATCTATTTTGTTCCAAGTGAATGTCCCTCTCCAGTGTCAATGGTGAGGATTAGGGATACTTGATTACTGGCCCAGAGAGGAGATATTACAACTTCAAATAAACATTTCAATGTATTTATGGCATCCTTACTTCTTACCTGATAAGAGTGATAGAGACACATAAAATACATTTCACAATCATGTTCTATTTGCTAATTTTTTAGCAATAAGGAATTATAGCTTCAGCTATACCCTTTGCATATTTTATTTTCTGCAGCTCATAAAAGAACAAATGAAAATTTAATTATTCTCTCAGTGTTAAGACATTATAAGTGGATTTCCACTCTGCAGATTCTGTTGCATGCTTTGCAAAGTGTATACATAAATTACAATTGTGCCAACAATGTAAAATAAGAAAGAGAAAAATACTTCATATTTTAAATAAGTTTATAACCCTAGCACCACAATATGTCTGCATCAAGTTTTGACAGGACTGCATTAAGAGAATATTTTGGCAAGGAAGCTATGTATATTATATTATGTTATATGCAAATTGGTCAAAACATAGATTTCATTACATGTGTATAATGACAGTGCAATGAGATAGCAATGAAAAATAGTTTTAAAATGAGCATCTCTGCATATGCAAATGAGGCAAAACAAGATGGCAAAGTTATTCAGAAATGTATAGAGCCCGACATGACATACAAACACCAATGTTAATGACAGCAGACAAAATCATGGTGCACACGCTGGAGCACTGCAGAAATATGTTACAGGTTGCCACAGCATTAGTAAATGTGTATATGCAGCAGGCAATAATTGCTATGAGTAATGATGGTGTGTGCCACCATTCTTTGAGGTGCCATGTCATCTGACCATTCTTAATATTTCTTTGCCTTCATAATACAGACATTGTAGACATGTACCATGTGGATAGGGGTACAAGAGCTGGAAAACATGTGTTAGCCTTATCTGTAGGCTCACTGTAGTCATGGATTATCAATCACAATGGATACTATTCTATTGGCTTTACATATAATAGCTACAGGAACTTTTCAGTGACCACCTGAAAATGCAATGGGGTATCTCAGGCATCTGCTTTGAGAATGGTCCATGGGTTCCATGATGCTATGCTGCAGCACATGGGGGAGAACATGTGGTTCTAACATACCACAGAGGAGACAGCCAAAACCCTGTGGGATTTCTATGATTTGGCCCACTTATCTGAGGTGTTGGGGACATAGGCTGTACTCACATTGAAATAAATGACCCAAATGGTGACCTGGGAAGAAGGCATGTGAATCATAAAGGGCACCACTCCATCAGCTGCAAGGTAGTCTGTAATGCATGGGATAGCTTCCTTAATGTGTCTGTACATTAGCCAGGCAGTTACCCTGACTCCCATATATGACACACATGTAAGCTTTATAAATAGTTTGTGAGGAGACTTCCCACAGTGATGTCTTATTGGTGATGCCAGATATGTCCTGGAACCAAAGCTGATGACATCCATTTGAAAACCACAGAGTATGACAAACAGTAGATACAACTGCTCCCTATCATAAATCTGGATCATTATGGAGCATGTGTTTAAGTGGTTGAAGGCATGTCTTTGCACCTGTATGTATCTTGTGGTACCCTGCAATATAACTATGGAACATGTGCTAAGGTATTCTCTGCTGTGCAACGTTAAACAACATGATAATTTTGAAGCAGTTGCATAAGGGAGACTAACTGTAGGAGGAACATCTCCCAGCATATCAGGCAAGGAAGTGAGACATATTTATTTATTATTGTCTTTTTCTTTACCAGAAAAGTCCAACTGGGCACAAGTCCCATTTTCAGCAGACACCTGGAGAGAAAAGCTCCACATAAAAATGCATATCTACAATGAACTACAATAAAAATTAAATATTTTAACCATTGCTTTCCAGGTAGTACTGAGAAAATAGTAAAGACATTCATCATATACTTTAGAAGTTACATTATTTTACATAAGTCAAAGACATTAACAGGTAATAGCTGGAGATATAATATATTGGATGATAATGCACATATGTACAGTATATGTATATCGACATTAATGAGGTAGGAAGCAACAAGCGGAGAAACAGAAAATAGAGAGACTGGAAGGGTATAAGCAGAAATAATAAAGAAAAACATAAGCAGAAAAAGGTCTGATAGTGGAGAGGTTGAGATAACAGTTGATAGGTAACATGATGAGATGTATAAGGAGGGGGGGTTTAGTAGGAGACAATTAAGGATATAGCTTAGGTGGGAGATCTGCAGTTGGGATGAAAGAGAAAGAGACAGGGATAAAAAGGTGAAAGCATTAGGGAGACTGATGATAGACAGATTGGCAATGAAAGAGAAACAGAAAGAAAGTTGGGTTTAGTCAAGAAGGGGGCATGAGCATAGTGATGAGGAAATTAGGCTTGTTTTAGGGTGTGTTTACAATATGTGGTAACATTGTCTTGTTTTAGGGTAGGTGGGATAGAGTTATAGAGCTTAACAGCATAGGTTGAGTAAAGTGAGTTGCCTGTGCTCTTATGAGACTTGGTCCTGGTCAGGAGATATTTGCTCACTGAGCGGCGATTCCAAAGAGGGAACTAGTGTTTGAGGATATTTTGTACTGATGGGCAGGTGTCTGGTTTGTATATTATTATTGTAGACACTAAGCAGTTGGGAGTAGGTAAGGTAATTTAGGTAGGGGTAGTTAGAGCCAATGTAGGTGTTTCAGTGCTAGGCAGTGGTGTGAGCAGTTTGGTAAGCTGGGTGCAAACTTAGCTATGTTATTGCAGCAAACCTCTAGTTTATTTTTTAGGGTGAAGTGAAGGTTAGTCAGGATGGGTGCTGCATAGGAAAGTGAAGGGAGAATATAAGGTATTGCTAAAGAATTCCTAGAAGATTCAGTTAGAAACAGTTTGTTCTGTAGAGGAAGCCATATTCTCTCCTTCACTTCTCCACTACCCTCTCCTTTTATCACTATTAAACAGAAAGTTATTATAAAATAACTCAACTATACTAATTCTCTCTTTATTACTAACTGTAATTCTCATACTTCATATTCTTCTACTCACTGCTAACCATGGTTATATATTATATTATATTATATTATATTATATTATATTATATTATAATTATTACCCTTCTAAATCTAGGTTATCTGTAATATTTGCAAGTGTATGCAAACTGTGAAAGTTATGTCTCACATTTCTGATCATATAAGTGCTTAATTACTATATCTATGTTTATATTTTCTTGCATTGTATAAAAATCATCACTATGTATATAGTTTATGTATTGCTACTATGTGGAGCTTTTCTCTACGGGTGTGTGCTGAAAATGGGTCTTCAGCCCAGTTGGACTTTCCCGGTAAACAAATGTAAAATAAAGTAAAATAAGTAAATAAAATAAACTTTTGGTGAGGTTGCTTGATGACTTGAGTGATGTGTTAATCATATTTTAAGTTATCAATTAAGACACCAAGAAGCTTTGTGTTGGAAACTGTTTCAACTGAGGTATTATTTGCTGATATGATGTTGAAGGATGGTTTCTGTGCTGACAGAGATTTGGATAAAAACAGTATTAATGTATCCATTTTTTAGCATTTAAAAGTAGTTGATAATCATCTAGCCAGGTCTCAACTGATGAAAAGGAGTTCTGGGTCATTTTGTGGTGGACTGTAGACTTGGTGCAGAGAGAAAAGGAAATCTCATTTCCATTTTATAGCCTGTAGTCTGTTGGTGAGATAGCTATGGGACCCGCTAAGGGATGAATGGGAGTGTCCTAGGGAGAATAGTTCACGGAACAGATATTGGTGTGAAACTGAGCCAAATGCTTTTGACATGTCTATAAAGAGGTAGAATACTAGGATGCTGGTGTTTCTATTCAAATTTATGATTTTAGTAAAACTGAGTAATGAAGCTGTGGTGAGGTCAGAAACCATGTTAGAAAGCAGATTGTTATTGCAAAGATGGGAATGGAGTTGGCAATGAATGCATTTTTTTAATATTTTGGAGAGTGGGGGGTAGAATGGCTATATTTCAGCAATTGGAGAGGTCAGTGGATGGTGAGATATGATTAGGTTCATATGGTCATAATTGTATACTAGACTAATAATCACAAAGGGATTTTTTAAGACTAGCCATGCATCCCAAATCTCTGACAAGTTTTGGTACCCTTGCTAAGTGTAAGCAGGGGGTTAGGAGATGAAACATCTACAAGCAGGGGCCTGGGAGATGAACCATTTACAGGCTGCCTATGTCCATTAGAGATATAGATGCCAAACCATGGATGAAGTTCCTGTACCCCATCCAATTGTCCAAGTTATACTTGAATTAGTTTAGGGATAAAAATCTGCTTCACATGGATGGGAAGTATGTTCCTGAGAAGGGGTAGTCTCTGGATACATACCTGTCTCTGTAGCATGTCCTGTTTATATCACAGACAAGGTTTATGTCTTTCAAATGGGTAATTCTGGTGCTGTTTGTTTTGAGGATATGTAGGAGATCCATCAGGGTCAGGGTCTGGTAATAACATGTATGCTAGACATATATCTCCCTTCAACAGCCTGTAAGAGACAGAATACAGGGATAGGGCCTTCATGGGGTCTGTTTAGGACATGTCATTTACATCTTGTACTCTTTTAGTGAGTAACCTATGTGGACGTTTCAGTTGTTGGATGTGTCTGGTTAGGTACATACCAAGGGGGGCATTGCACTCAGTGAAGGTCTGATGAATGCCGAATACAGTAAAACAATGACCTCCTTTGACCTAGATGCCATACCTTTGTTTATAAGTTGCACAACATAGAATAATTTCCTCTGTACTATAGACACATGATGGCCAAAGGTTAGATTACTGTCTATGTGTGTCCCAAGTCATTAACTACTGGGTCAGCTATTAAAGGTGTTTTCAATATGATAGTTACAAGGGGTGGATGACTTCCCAAAGGATATTATTATGTATTTCTTGGTATTTTAGTCCACAGCTTTGACACCAAGTTATTTGTCTGTGTCAGTCTTTCCTGCAGAACATTTGTGTTGCTGGTGGAGTCTATGACTGCTACTAATTTGCAATCATCTGTAAATTTAGTCAGCCAGAGGCCCTTGTCATTGACTGTGACTTCAGAGAAATAGATGACAAAAGAGAGCAGTCTAAGGAGAAATCCCTGAGAGAATCTGCTTGGGACTGGTCTCTTTGTAGAGACGACTCCTCAATTCTAACTTCTTGGGTTATGTTTGTGAGCCAGCTGGCTATGCACCAGGTGACAGAAGGATTTATACCTAACCTCTTGAGTTTGTCAACAATACTCAAGTGGTGCATTGTATCAAGTGCCTTGGTCAGGACAAGGTATTCAGTGTGAACAATTTTGCCCTCACCCTTTGCTTTGGTGAGCTTCTCAAAGAAGTTCACCAGACTGATTAGACATGACCAGCCCTTGGCAAAGCCAAACTGGGTTGGGTCCAGTGTCTCAAGGTTTACATTGTTATTATTGATCATTTCAAAGAGAAATCTTTCCCCTGCCTTGCACACAAAACTAGTGAGAGTTATGGGTCTGTGGTTTTCAGGGTCTGTAGACAGCCTATCTTTGTGCAGAGGGATGACTGCTGCAATGAGCTTTGCACACAATTGTGTATTGTCTTTGAGGTTGTGGACATAGCTAAAAGATGCCTTGTGGTTGTCCTTGGCCTGGGAGTGCAAATTTACCTCACATTTGACTTTGGTAGACTTTATTTGTCTTCTGAGTTGTTTGTTTGGCTTGATGAGAGTACTTCTACCCTACTGGGTCTACACCTCTTAATTTTTACCATGATTTTCCTCCTCCTGTTATACAGCCTATTGATTTTGTGATTCCACCAGGGTAGCTTGTTTTTTGAGTTAGTTCTGTACTTCTTCCTGGTTGGTACACCTGTCTCTATGCAGCTATTAACATGCTTGTACAGGGTTTCTGTGAGCAGTTCTACACAGGCAGCATTATTCTCAGGGTTTATGGGGGCTTGAATGTTTGCCAATGTATCCTTAATTATAGGAAGTTTGCCTTAGAGTAGTTCCTGAACATAAAGTCTAAGCCGTAAATCAATTTTCTTTTCCTATTCTAACTTTTAGCTTTCATGTGATTGACTTGACCCAAACAACATTAAATCATTTGGACAAAAAAAAAACATGAAAAATACTTTGTGCTTATTAGACATATAAAAACAGTGCATACCAAGACTATACATCCCTCAGTGTAAACAGGCATCCTCAAAACTGACTACATGTAAAGATCAGCGGTAGTGGGACTGCAGAGATATTCCTGACTTCATCAGATCCAAACAGAGTGAAAGTTCTAAGTCATGAAGAGAAGACGCCTAACATGACATCTTTGTCTAATAAAGCAGAAGCATTTCAGAAAGGACTGGGACAGGAAATCAAAGCAGAAGTAGATGAAAATTACATAGCAACTGAAAGTGCCAAAAACAAAGGAAAGAATATAAAGAAAAGGACCAGAAGAAAAGGAAAGACAATTGGAAAGTCTATTGATATAGTGATAAATATATAAAACTCATATAACAACCACATCTTGACCAAGATTTGATGCAGGAATAGTTAAGGAGAGATAAATTTAAATGAAGGGATGAAAGGCTAATAATGGCAGTACAGCACAGTGGACTACATACGTTTTAGTTTACAAAGTCTCTAGAAAATGTGTGAGAAACCAACAAATGCAAACTATGTAAAACAGAACTAGAAACAGTTGCATGTTTTATTGCCGGGTGTGATACAGACATCGCTGAAGGCCTGTATACTGAAAGACATAATAATGAGGCAAGGCTATATCAGCAGGGATTGTGTAGACATTATAAAACAGGAGTAGGTGAAAAGCTTTAGAATCACGAACCACAAAGCTTTACTGGCAGTGATGAAGTTTGGATCACATGGGGTCACCGTATACAACAGCTGAGAAAAACAGATGCAAGAAAGCAGCTGTAGTATTTATGTCAAGCAGAGCACCTCACTAGCCCTCTTCAAGAGAAATCATGATGAGTGGATGGGAAATAGAAAATTCACCCAGAGAATCACTTCAGTGGCCCTGCTAGATAGGGGCACTGGAAACTAAAGTCCGATGGCACAATGCCAGGGAATGCTTGGAAAAAAATGACTGAAAACACAGGAAAACAGCGAATCTTGAAAAATCTCTATTCTACTTAAAACTTCTTTTTGCAAGGGGGGATGCCCCCTGCACCCCCCCCCCCCCAAACTTATATATACCAACTCTAAGATCACAATACATTGGACAGAAGGGAATATTCTGAGAAATGCATTTTGGAGTTAGTATATACAAGTCTGATCTTTCGGCCATTCAATCTCTGTGTTTTGAAACTTGGTCTAGTGGGTCCTGACATTTTGAATGGTTACCTACACAAAGTCATAAAATGCCAGAATTTGTGAGCAGAAATTAGAGCAACATTGAAGAAAGGTGCCCTTGTAGTTCCAATAATAGGTAGAACTAACATAACTTATAAGAGAGAATTTACAAGTATACTTAAATATGGTATCAGTACGTGCAACCCAGTATAAACTGCAGAAGGAAGCCATTCTGGGTATATTGTAAGTACTGAGAAAACAAACTTGGATAACATCAAAGATTGAGGCAATACTAATTTCATGTACCCTTACTTAGGAGTAGGATCCATTTCCATCCTGATATTAGAAACCCAAAACACTTGGATGAATTAGAAAAGAGAACTGTGCTAACATCAAAGACTAAAGCAAAACTAATTCCATTTACTTTAATTATACGCTGACTCAGGGCTGGGATCCATTCCCATCATGGGATTAGAAACTCAAAACATTTGGAGAAATTAAAAAAAAAGAGAGAAGTTTGGGAAAAGGTGAACTGTTGGCAAACACCAAAGACTGACACAATACTAATTTCTTGAATGCTAATCATGCACTAATCCAATTCCATTCCTGTCATGGTACTGGAAACCAAAAACATTTGGAGAAAATTAAGGATCTTCCTTGCCTTTCTGTTAATGGGCATATTGCTGTGTGTGTAAAAAATATATTCTGTGAGCATGCCAGTAAGGACAGTGTACTACCCCTCCTGTATATTCAACTGAGTATGCTAATACATAGACATAAGCATAAGCTATACAACCCTTCCCTACTAACAAGCACAGAAATGCCACCAGCAAACTACCTCACATATATACACACATGCACACAGACACACACACATACACACACACACACACACACACACACACACACACACACACACACACACACACACACACACACACACACACACACACCTAACCTATATAGTTAACCACACTGATACGTGCAACCCTACCCACATCACATTACTGTGGAGTATACATTCTGAATATGCACCTTTTATGCCAGTACATGCCAGTGTTATACCAACTGTGGTCCCACTCCACAGCAGCACATCACTTACAGTCACAGCAAGACAAAGCAGGATTTAGGCTGAAGCTGGAATGGGATAATGTTACTGTTAAATTGTTGATTTCATGTTATATGCAGCAATGTGTGTCTCAACATAGAGTTATAAACAGGTATGTGTGTCACAACATAGTGCTATAAACAGCTATGTGTGTCCCAAGGTAGAGCTGTAAACAGGTATATGCATCTCAACATAGCGCTATAAACAGCTACGTGTGCTCCATTGCAGTGCTTCAAACAGGTATGAGTGTCCCGATGTAATGCTATAAACAGGTATGTTTGTCACAACATAGTGCTATAAACAGGTATGTGTGCCTCAACATAATGCTACAAACAGGTATGTGTGTTACAACAGAGTGGTATAAACAGGTATGTGTGTTCCAATGTAGTGCTACAAATGGGTATGTGTGTCCCAAAGTAGTGCTATAAACAAGTATGCATGTCCTAATGTAGTGCTATAAACAGCTACAAGTGTCCCAATATAATTCTACAGACGAGTATGTGTGTCCCAACATAGTGCTATAAACAGCTATGTGTGTTCCAAAGTAGTGCTATAAACAGCTACGTGTGTCTCAACATAATGTTACAAACAAGTATGTATGTCTCAATGTAATGTTACAAATAGGCATGCGTGTACCAATGTAATGCTATAAACAGCTATATGTGTCCCAGCGTAGTGTTACAAACAAGTACGTATGTCCCAATTAAATGCTACAAACAGGTATGTGTGTCCCAAAGTAATGCTACAAACAGGCATGTGTGTCCCAACGTAGTGCTATAAATAGCTATGTGTGTCCCAACATAGTGCTATAAACAGGTATGTTTGTCCCAGTGCAGTGCTGCAAACAGGAACATGTGTTCCAATATAATGCTGTAAACAGGTATGTGTGTCCCAATGTATTGCTATAAACAGGTATGTGGTCCTAGCAGATCATAACTCAGTGTTAGCCTGACACCTTTAAGTGTTGTATTACAGAATGTTTTGGGTGTGCCTCCCGCTAACCTTCACAATAGTTTTATGTAACCTCTCGCTGCTTCACTGAGCACTTTAACCTTGCTAAAAACATTTAACAGTCACTGCACAGGTCCCTACATCAAGTACTTATAGAAAGAAACATGAGGTAACATCTATAGATGTGAAAGAATAAGAAAAATGTTGCACATACCTTCAGTGATCAGTAGTTCTGATTTCCTTAGTATTAATTAACTTCCACAGGTAAACTTCCTTTATTCAGAAGAGTGCAACATTTTATTCCATACTGCAATGAGTCTTGCTGCAACTGCTGGAGTTTATATTGAGCTGATTTGGGCTTCTAAGCACAACAGTTTTGGAAATGAAGGCTCCCTTCATAAATTTCTTCGAATAGCCCAAATTAAATGTCACAGCTAGTACAGTATTGCATAAAGCTGTACACAGCATCATGTGCAGGCCTGAGCACCTGCGTGTGTGGGCATGTTCATGTCAAAAGGAGACTCCATGACTACCTTAGTTTAGCTTGCTAGTAATGAAGTTACTAAAGGGCATTGTCTCTGTATGAGATTAAATACATGCTGTAAAGTGGAGCTATGGCTGCCATATTTCATAACTTTCATTCCCTTTTTGCAAGTCAGACTGGTATCATCCATGTCAAATCTTGCCACTGGCCAACCTAGTATATTGATCTACATTGTGCATCAAGTCTCACAATGGAAAATGAGTATGAGTGCAAGATGCCAACCACAATTCTTTGGTATGAGGCCTAGTGTATGACCATGGCTTCAGATGGCACTGGTAGTTGTAAGGCACCCCAGTCATGCTAACAGGAGAACAAGATCTTCCTGTTCCTGTTTCATAGAGATCACCAGGACCCTTTGTTGGGACACTGTTATGAGTGCCAGGAGTACAGGGTGTCTCATATGTTCCTAGGATCATAGGATATACAAGGCAAGTCAGACCAGAGGTGGGACATGCCTAGCTAATACCCACCCTCAAGCTGTGGCACCTTTACAAGGAAAGTTATGCCTGTGAGTCTTGATGTAAGTTTAAGGCCACCCGTCTAACTGTCCAAGTTATATTTGAAGTATAACAGGGAATCCCATTACTTGACATCTAGGGAGTTTATTATAGAGCATGGGAGGTGTTGAATGATACACCTATCTTTCAATCTAGTTTTAATTATTTCTTGATGAAGGTTTAGATATCTAGTTCTGGTGCTGGCATCACAATCTAACTTGATGAGGAGTAGAAGGTTGAGAATGACGGGATCGCTAAGGACACAGTAAGCTATGCACAGGTCTCTCCTCTGTAGCATGCATAACATTAAGTACAAGGATATGGACTCCAATTTCTTTTTGCAGCTAAGGTTTTTGAGACCAGTGATCCCTTTTATTAGGAACATCTGTGATTTTTCCATTTCTATTTTAAATGTCTAGCCAGATACATGTCAAAGGGTACATTATATTCAATATAAGCTCTAACTGTATCAGAATACAGAGGGGCAATGACTTCTTTGGTTTTACAGGAGATGCCCTTGGCATTTGTATGTGAAATGTAGAAGGATTTCCTAACTGTAGTCACTATGCAATGATGAAAAGAGAAGGAGCAATCAATTCCTGTACACAGATCCTTTATTAATGATTCATATGGTAATAGGGTATTTTCAGTGCGGAAGGATGTAGAATGTTTCTTTTCCCAAAGTGTATGATGCTGCATTTCTTGGTGTTTTATTTGTTTCTGTGCACCAGGAATTGATATTAGTTAATTTATTTTGGAAAGTGTATGTATTGAAAGGGGAGAATGACAACCGCATGAACTTACAGTCATCAGCAAACTTTGTTAATCAAAGATCACTGTTATTAGTTTGTTGTTGTTGTATCTTTCGGCTTTTCCCGGTTAGGGGTCGCCACAGTGGAACTCCGGTCTGCTAATGATTGGCAGTAGATTTTTACATACCGAGTTGCCAGCCATGACGCACAATCTTCAACAAAGGTATGCCCATTCACGCATGTCTCCACACAGAAGACGCTTTAGCTGAGAATCGAACAGGACAATGTCATACTGTGAGGTGACAATGCTACCGCAGCACCACCACCGCAGTTACATCACTGTTATTAGTTTGAATGTCTGAAAAATACTTGTCAAATAGAAGGGGGTCTAACACAGGTCCCTGGTAACAGCACTGGTCACCTCCTGTCTATCTAAGGTGTCATCCCTTGAACAATATGCATTCAGTCCTCAACCAGTTGGCTATATATCTCTTACCATGTAAGGATTTATGTATAATATTTATCAATAGGCCATCATCTTATAAGCAATTCCATCATGTGGTCTTGCATCAAATATCTTGTTAAATCAAGGTAGGCAGCATAGTTGATGTAACCAGTGTTGAGTGCCTCAGAGGCCTTTTCAAAAGGCTGACAAGATTCAACAGGCAAGACTTGCTGTTTACAAAGCTGTCCTGCAGTGGCTCGAGCTTTATCAAATTTGTGATGTAATGATTTAAAAGGCCAGTGATGAGTCACTCAATGGTTTTACACTTAAGACTCATAAAGCTGATGGGCCTATAATTCCCTCAGTCTGTTGTGGGTCCAGCCTTATGGAGGAACATTACTACAGCAGTCCATTGGGATTCAAGGACATAGCTTATAGCAAGTCTTAGGTTAAATAGTTTGAGGAGGAGATCAACAAGTGAATGTTTAACATTGTTTATTAGACAATTTGATTTGTTGTCTGGGCCCATGGAGGAAGTCTTCTTGGTTTTTGAGAGTATTTCAATAATGTATTCCTTAGTGATAACAGGGGAGGAGGGTGAATCAGGAAAGGTTTTAGTGGAGATGGTACTTTCAGGAGAGAAATTTGCTGCAAACTTGATAGCCAGCATGTTTGCAATATATTTTCAGTTTGAATGAGAAGCTCCATTATGGAGACACAAAATGGGGAACTATTTCTTAGTTTTCTGACCTAACTGATAAAGATTTGTAATTATAATTTTCTGTTTTTGCTAACCTGTAATCTGGAATGCAGTGGTTAAGGATGGGATGTCTTGTTTTAGCCAGGATTTTGCAACGCCTACTATGTTAAGGGGAGTGGGTATTTAAAAATAAGTCCAAGCATTGGAACTTTTGCATGCTATCAGCATTAAGTAAGGTTATTTTTATTTGTCTGTCATTATCCACAGAGAAGGGGTGCAGTACTGGCTTAGGGAGTATACAGGTAATGAAGGTAATGTTTGTTTGTGACGGGGACAGTACTAGTAAAATTATGAAAAGGCTATGACTTTTAAAGTGCAACAGAGGAGTGCATATATAGGACGATGGAATTTGCTATGTGGGTAGAGAATGTAGAAGGGAAGAGAGGGATATTATCAAGTTGGTGGAAATTAGGAAAGAGAGTCTGATTGTGGTTTGAAAGCATTATTGCTATTTGTCCTGGGGTGAGGTTAATTTGTTTTACAAAAGGGGTTGGTAATACAGTGCTTAGTACAAAAGTCTGCTAATATAGATGGCTCTCAAACTACCAGTCAATAACCTCACAGTGCATTTACTGCAGATGAGCTGAAGCTCAGTCTGTTAGGCCAAGGTAGGGAACACTGCAGTAGATTGGTCAACAGATAACCAAAGCCTGAACTACCATTACTAAGCCTAAATAAAGAATAATAAGCTTGATCTAGGATGTACTCCTAAAATGCAAGGATAGCTTGACAATACCTGAAAAATGATTCTTAAAAATCAATGAGTCATTAAGAACTATATCAAGATTGCAGATATTGAATGTAATTCCAATTTACTCTTTCCCCAGTAAGTTTAGATGAGCTGTCATAAGTACATCTCTGGACCAAATTCAGAAAGGCTACTGTGAGGTGTACGTGATGTGTACACTTCTCTATAAGCTTTTTATATTCTGAGACAGTCCTATCACAATGCTTTAGCACACAAATGTGCAGCACTACAGTAGACTGTCTCCACAGCTGTGTTACATACTAATGAGACGTTCTGAGGGAGAGGCATATGCTAATTAGCCATTTGCTTTCTCTCTGAACTGTCTGCGGTAAGCCATTCGCTCAATTATGTATGATAACATGGCCATTACTGGCTGCTTATGTTAATAAACATGGCCAAAAGACCATGTCAATCCATCATGGCAGAGGTAATGTTGGAGAATTTAGTGGACTGGTAATGTTGATATGTGTGAGTGTATGCATATGTGTATATGAGAGACTGCATATGAGTGTGTGTGTGTGTGCGTGCATGTGTGTGTGTTTGTCTGTATATCAGCCTGAGAGGTCACAACAGGGAGGTTAGTGAATGGGGTAGGTTAGGTGTTTGCATGTGTATGTGTGCAATGAATGTGTATGTTGGTGTGGGTGGGTGGTGGGTGAGTGAGATTGGCAGGCTGTCATATCTCCACACTTGCCAAGACTAAAGGGCAAATCCTGCAATATTTATTTATTCATTCAAATTATGTTAATGAACATGGTGAAAAACCTATGTCACTCCATCATGGTAGCAGTGATGGTGTGTGTATATATGTGTGTGTGTGTGTGTGTGTGTGTGTGTGTGTGTGTGTGTGTGTGTGCGTGCGTGCGTGTGTGTGTGTGTGCGTGCGTGCGTGTGTGTGTGTGTGTGTGTGTGTGTGTGTGTGTAAGTTAGTGTATATTGGGTCGATGGGAACAACAGCCACCAAACATAACTCGATGTCTGCATACCTTAACTTGAGAATAACAGCTGAAACAGTAAAAAATAAATAAATAAATTACACCAGAGAAGGAAGGCTTCAAAACCTGCACCCTTAACAAAGAAAATGGTAGCAACATAAACCCGCTATGCTAACTGATGAGGTAGTAGAACAAGGTTTTTAATAATAAAATGAGAATCTCGGCATTATTCAAGGCCAGTAACAGTTTGCGAGTTATGAGGTAGATGGACAAGGCACATATAAGCATAGCACAAGAAATCTAGACAAGGCCAGAATTAATAGTCCGACAGACACATCCAGGGATGAATTTTAATTATTCCTCTCATAAACTTAGAAAGTCACTGTAATACCTGTTTTGAGCTTAACATGCATTTACTGAAGGGTATAAAGTCTGAAACTCTAAGGTCTGGAATTAGTGACTGAGTGTAATCATTTGTCATTCATGAAGGTGACAAAAACACAAGAGAAGACATCGGGGACTTTTTGTCATTTCAAGGACAGGTAAGGGATCTATGGTGTGTGTGTGTGTGTGTGTGTGTGTGTGTGTGGGGGGTTGAATATTTGCATTGTGTGTGGGAGAGTAAATAAGGGGGTGCCTGTGTTAACATGATACATTGTGGTTAATGTGGCTCTGAATCACATATCTACGAATTGCAGAAACAGGACCTATTTCCTGCGGTCATTACTGCAAGTGCAGTTTTTTTTTTCAGAATCCTCAAGGCTGTGTTTTTTTATTTGTCTGTGTGGGTTTTGTCTAGGCATTCTGGTTTCCTCATTGTCCTAGAAATTCAGTGCTTGACTGGCTACTCTAAATTATCCATGTATTTTGCATTTGCTCTTTTTCTTGTGGCTCATCTCATGGTTGAAAGGACTCTGAAATAGATCAGTTCATTTACCAGCCTATAAAATGAATAAACTGAAAGAAAAATTTGAACTTCTACCTGCTAAGAAAATTCTGACAATGATTTCAGAACAATAAGATCTTGAAAGAGCTATGATGTCAGCAATTGTTGCTTTATACCATCTGAGGGTATATTGTATATAAAACAGCAATTATTGACATCGCAGTTCTTTCAAGACCATAGTCTGAAATATTTGAACAAATATTTCAGGACGATAAGATCATGGAAGAACTATGATGCCAATGATTGCTGCTTTATACAGAATATACCACTGGAAAGCCCAGATGACATTATGGTTAAGGTCTTCACCTCTATGCACAGGGCACGAAGCTCAATCCTGACTTCTGGCCAATGCCTGCATGCAGTTTCTGTGTTCTCCCTAAGTCTCTGTGGGCCTCCTCCTGCCAGCCCCCCTCCAAAAAAAAAAAAAAAAAAAAAACACGCTGAAAACGTTCAATCTTACCCAAGAGGAGTGTTGGGACAGCAGCACAGGTTCTAGGGGGAACAGTTGTATACACCCACCACTTTCAGCATCAGTTATGGTGCACAGTATCCTCTGGATGGAAGAATACATATAGCAGACTGTAGAACATATCAGGACTAGCCACCCATCGGTCTAAAAGGTTGCTCAAGGTGATTTGGCCACACTGACTTTTATTACCAAAAATTGGCATGAATATTTGCCTGTGATAAATGGGTTGAGGACCCGACCTACACTGACCTATGCCAAGGACCCATGGTAATGGTGAGAAAGTGTCTATGTGCCCATGTTGGCCTGTGTGTGCCCACCATAAAGCCCAACAACTCTGGGTCAGTAAGTTAATTGTCAGCTGGTGTCCAGTTGCCCAGTTTGAGTTACCTGGGAAAACTCAGTTGAGTGAAAGCTGGACACAAAACCAATCAACCTGCCAACCAAGAACTAAGGATTACTACACTCAATATAGATTCACTGACAGAGTGGCACTTTGAAGTGGATAATTAGATAGTAAGAAGGAGGCAGGTCATCCTCTGTATCCACGAGACAAGATGGAAGGGTAATGCAGCAAAGTCACTTAGCTTGGGATCTAGAGTCCACTACTCAGGAGGAGGAGAACATACTAGAAATAATGTGTGAATTGTGGTGAGGAAGAGGCTTCAGGAGACAATGAGGGACGTCATCATCATCATCATCATCATCATTATCATCATCACAGCAATCAACTCCAGTGTAAGGATAGAGAGGTATTCATGACCTCAGCCTATGCCTCACATCAGGGCTGTGATAGTGAGAGAAAGAGGAGATTCAGACAGCAGTTGGTGAACCTACTAGATAAAGCAGGACAACATGAATTGGTGTTGATAATGGGTGACCTGACTGCACTTATCAGGACAAGCAGAACAGGATATGAGGACTGCCTGGTCCACATGGGCAGGCAACAGGAATAAAAAAGGAGAGGCCATTCTAGACTTCTGTCTGGCTTAATAGTAGCCAACACATGGTTCAGCAAGAGAGACAGTCACAAGATCACATACAAGAGTGGCCAACATGCAGCTCAGGTAGATGTCATCCTAGTAAGGAAATGGCAATGGGGTATAATCAATGATTGCAAAGTCATCCCTGGTGAAGCAGTCAGCCCACAGCATAAACCACTGGTTGCCACAATGAGCTGCAAGCAGTGGTCAGAGAAGGCTTGAAGATCAACAGAGACCAGGCTGAAGACCTGCAGGTTGACTGGAGAGAAAGCACAAGAGTTTAAGGAACTACTCAGGGCTCTAGCATCTCAGGATGAAGAAGAGATAGGCAGAGCAGAAGAAGAATGGCAGCTCCTCAAAACAACATGTGTGAGGAATATAGACAGAGGAGGCCAAGCCAAGAATGGAAATAAGGTATATAAGGAAAGCTGGTGGTGAAATGAAGGAAACCATCAAAAGAAAGAAGTGTAGGAAAAAGGGGGAGATAGAAAATATGGACCGGGCTAAGAATGTACACTGATTGGCTAGCAAAGAGGCTGAGAGAACAGTTGCAATAGCAAAGAACAAGGCATCACAGGCACTCTACTAGCTTCTGGAAAGTGACTCGGTAGATGGATATAGAAACTCTATCAGTTTCCAAGGCAAAAACAAGAAGATAAAGTAGACAGTCATCAGATACCTTTTATAGGGATGCAGGCAACAACCTACTCACAAGTCCACGAGACATTAATGGTTGATGGAAGGAGCACTTCCAGCAGCTTATTAATGGGGAACATCCCACAGAAGCTGTAATGCTTCATATACAGCCTACAATGAAGGATAAAGAAGAGGAGTCCACTCTAGAAGAAGTAAGAGCAGCACTGAGGAAAATGAAGGCAGGGGAAAGTTTGCAGACTGAGATGAGGTTACAGCAGATGTTATCAAGATGCTGGGGAAGATACGAGAGAAATGGTTCCTGAGCAAATGAGAAGCAGTATGGAGAGAAAGGTGTATCCCAAATGACTGTAGAATAAGCATAGTAATTCTGGTAGAAGAACAAAGCAGACATTCACAACTGCGAGCAGTACAGAAGCATCAAACTCCCATCACACTGCATGATTGATCAATTAATATACGGAGTACTAGAAAGTAGGATGGGAGATGAACAGTTTAGACTCAGATAAGGACACAGCACAACTGACCTGATGTTTGTAGTGAGACAGATAGCTAAGAAAAAGCTAGAGATGAAGGAAATGTCATGCTATGCAGTCCTAAACTTGAAGAAATCATATGGCAAGTTCCCAAGAAATCTGATATAGGTAGTTCTGCAAAGGTTTAAAGTCCCAAACACATTAGTAGAATTACTACAGGCTATGCACAAGAACCCAGTCACTCAAGCAAAAACTGTTTTCAGACTCACAGAGGTTTACCAGTGGGAATGGGAGTGCGTGTGTGCATCAGTATCACCTTTATGCCTACTGCTGTTCATACTGGTGATGGGCTACATTAGCAAACAGGTCAGAGGAGACAGATCAACAACATTGCTGTGCATAGATGATGTGGCATTGCAGCAAGAAGAAGTGCAAAACTGAAGGTACATGGGATGAAACTGTGTAGAGATGAGACAGTTGTAATGGCAGAAAATGGGGACATAAGAATAAGCAGAGAATTTAAATAGAAGTGAAAACAGTGAGACAGGTTAACAGCTTCAAGTATCAGGGAGGGGTGGTTGAGGAGATGGGTAGTCTGAATAAAGAGGTCAAAGCTAATATCAGAGGGACTGTTGCCAGCTGATAATATAGCATCAGGTGTAATGTATGACGAAAGAATGCCAAAGAAACAGAAAAGTAAGGTATTCAAAACAGCGGTGCAACCAGTACTAGTATATTGCCCATAAACCTGGACAGTAAAGGAGGTGCAGTTGAGGAAGCTAGAGGTGATGAGTTGAAGTGCCTAAGATGGGTGGTAGTACGCACACTGTGAGACAGACAAAGAAATGAGGACATCAGAGCAAATGCCAAAGTAGTTCCAATTACAGAGATGGTCACATGGTATAGATTACAATCTGGTGAATAGATTTTGAACAGACAGAAGGAAAGCAAGAGGGAATGAGGACGTCCATCAAAAGATGGATAGACTGTGTGAGAGAAGATATCTGACAGTAAGGCATGATTGTTGAAGGAGACAGAAGAGTGCCAATGAATCAATAGAGATATGATGTGACACCCTGACCCCGTGTAAAAAATGGAAAAATGAGGTGGATGATGATGATGATGGCAGAATACGCCATTGGAATAATGAGCACAATTAACCTTTTATTTTTTTTATATAGTTCTCTTATTTTAATTTATTTGTTTGTTAACCTCACAGATGAACTGGTCCAGGGAGACTTTACAGTTATGAGCCAAGCTATATGGCAGGTACAACAAACAAAAGCATCACAAATGTTAGGAATGGATACAGTCATTGAAATAGGAGGGACAATTCAGAAAAGTTCCAGTGAAGTATACACAAGGTGTCCACCTCATGGTAGCCATTTCATAATCAGAGACAGCCCTACTGTCCTGCTTTAACATGAAGACATGCAGTGCAGCAGTGGGCTGTCTCTGTAACCATGCTACATGCCAATAAAACATTTGACAGGAGGGGCATATGATAATTAGCAATGCATCTTCCTTGGAAATGGATGAGGTCGAGAGATATGGGCAGATCAACTATAAGTATACCTCACTACCTTGCAGCACAAGAAATCTTGACAAAACTAAAACTAATAGTGTAGTAAGAAAGACCCAAAATCATCAACAGGTTTTGATTAGCTCTATTCTAAATTTAGAAAGTTGTTAGAATAACAGCTTTTGCATTAGCATGCAGTTATTGAAGGATACGAAGTCTGAAATTCAAATGACTGTCATTATTTCCATACTGCGGTCCTCAATGGTTTGCCAGAAAACCTCAGATTTTATAAGGAACAGAAGAAAATTATGAGGCTAAAATACAAACATTCTGCAGGTGTGCTGTAAAAAAAAGTACAGTTGAAAGGGACCATGTGTGTATCCATGTGGGAGGCAGCTTCAGGGCAAAGCCAGGAGGAACACTAGATGACACCAGGAGAATTTCTGAAATGTAACTTTGAGTCAATTAAAAGGTAATAGAGAAAGCATAAAAGGAATCATGAGATATGTCAATGTGTGTGTGTGTGTGTGTGTGTGTGTGTGTGTGTGTGTGTGTGTGTGTGTGTGTGTGTGTGTATCTGTGTGTGTCTGTATATATGTGTATGTGTGTATGTGGGGGTGTATGCTTTTGAATTTGTGCATGTGTGTGCATCTGTCTGTGTGAATGGTGGGGGTGCCTATGCCAACATGATGCATGGACCATCAGTATTAACTAGTGCAGGTTTATCCGTGGTGGTGGTGCTGCGGTAGCGTTGTCGCCTCACAGAGAGACGCTGTCTGGTTCGATTCTCAGCTAGAGCATCTTTTGCGTGGAGACATGCGTGAATGGGTGTACCTTCGTTGAAGGTTGTGCATCAGGGCTGGTAACTCGGCACGTAAAATCAACTACCAATCATTAGCGGACTGGAGTTCTGCTGTGGTGACCCCTAACCGGGAAAAGCCGAAAGACACAAACAAACAAACTAGCAGTAGTTAAGGGTGATTCAAAGACATGCAAATTAGCAGATAATTAGGTCTTTTTTATTGCAGCTAACATGTCTCTAAATCCCAGATATGTGCACTACCTTTTTTCACCACTGTTTCTGCCAGCACTGGGGCTCTTTATGAATCCCGAGGATAGAGTAACATATATTGATGGAATGCATTATTAACTTGTATCTCTTACACATGCACTGTTGCAGGACTGTGCATAAACACAGACAGACAGACAGACACATGCACTCTAAGGGCTATGTGTCTTCCTTACTCAAGGTTGAATGTAAAGTGTATGGGATTTCAGTTCATTGAGGAAACTTCCCAAAATCATTAAAGCATTAATTATTTCCCTCCATGGGGAGGTACTGCTGGTTGAATTTAGATTTGTGTGCTGACATTAGTCTGAATTGTTTTTGTATTTAACCATTCAGTTAGTACATTAAATAAAGGGGTATGGCCAAGCCATCCACATACAAGATTCCAGGGTGCTTGCCCTCTTATAAAAATGCTTTTGTTAGTTTTTTTTTAAATCTGGTTAAGGCTTTTACTGGTATATTTTGTCTAGTTGAAGCTTAAACCTCTGTCCTTTGGAAGAGTGGAACCCAAACAGGATTGACATTTTCTTTGTATCACTGTCCCAGGTCATAGCTGAACAGATATCTGGACTATAGCATGCTTATCTATTGAAATATCTTGGAATCTTGACAGACCCCCCCACTCGCTTTTCATCTGCATTTCTGTATACATATTAAAAATATCAACTTACTCCTTTTCTGGGCCAAAAAAAATCCTCCTTTATCTCATAGTTTACTATAACAGCCATAATGTATATTGCTCTTGCAGTTAGAATATAGTCTCCCTATAGTACATATTGCATCTAAAAGAAATGCCACAGCCATCCAAACAATCTCAAATGCAACCTGCTGACTTATTATCTCTCACTGATATATTGATATATGAACATGACTATTTAAGTGTGAAAAAGTAAAATGGTTTCAGTCAGGCAAAGAGCTGACCTGCTTGGTTCACAAATCTTCAGACCTCTAAATGATCGTGCACTTTCTACCTCAGTCTATAAACATGCAAGACAAATTCTATCATATAGTCTCTGAAGTCTCAGTCACTCAAGTCCATTGCTACCCCCAAATCCAAGATGCATTCATTATACAGATCGCTCCTACTCTATTCTAGACCCCAGAATTTGCAAACATATGTCTTCTTACCACATATTCCAGTCACAACTAAAAGGTCAACTTAAAACTCTGTCAAAATGCAACTGCATTCTACTCAGTCAGATAACCTAAAGTGTATTATCCTTCTCATCTCACGCAATCTGTTTGATCAGATGTTTATGTGATCTTGTGTGGAATTCTTCCAATCATTTGTGTTACACCAAATTAGTAGATATATAGTTCTGTAAATACTATATATAGGAATGTATAAATCCTACTTTGTTTTAACTTTTTATTTGTATTATCCTTAACACAGAGGATCATGATCACGTTTGAAACAGGGATACCAAGAAATCCACCTTGAGAGAGAAGCTCAAGAGATGAATGTTGGCATCCATGTTCCTTACACATAATATGTAGTTATGAGTGAAGATGCAATTATAATTCTTTGTAGTGCATGGAGAAAATTAGTCAAAAGAAAGATTGCAAAATATGATGTGTTGTGATGACTTCAAAAGCCTGTAAAGCAGTTGGAAAGTAGTTGACATCATTAATCCTTTATAAACGCATTCTATGAACACCTTCAGGAATGCATGGATCATGCAATCCCAAATAAAACCAAGACCCAATCCTCCAAAGTTAGGCGTCCTGTCTGGTGGACTCCAGCCATAAACAAACTATACAATAGAAGGAGGAAGCTACTACATGATAGAGCAAAATCCCAAAAAGGGAAGGCATCTCTGATCAGTATTAGCAGAAAACTACGGGCACTCATAAAATCGTCTAAGGCCAGCTTTGAGAGAAAAATTGCACAGGACACTAAGGATAATCTCAAGGCTTTCTTTAGTTATGTTAGGAACCTGGGTGGGAGTTCCCAGATATGCTCAGAATTAGTCCAAAATGACAAAAAATACACAGAACTCACAGACATTGCCAACATCCTAGCTGACAGGTTCAGTGCAAACATCTCCCCCCTCCCCACCAAAAGGGCAAATATCTATCCCAGCAGAGTGCTGCCCCCCTGACATCTCAGATGCTCAGGTAAGAGCCGCCCTCTCCAAAGCAAAAAACACAGCATCAATGAGACCAGATGGTGTCCCGGGCTGCGTCCTACATGAACTCCAAGAAGAACTAAACCCAAACATAAAACTACTGTTCAATCTCAGCCTTACTACAGGATATAAGAGTGGCATACAGCAACAGTGGTTCCTCTCCACAAAGGTGGTGCCTCAACAGATCCTGGAAACTATCGCCCCATAAGCCTAACTAGCTTGGTCTGCAAAGCTATGGAAAGGATCATCATGGACTCATAAATAAAGATATTGGGGACCTACAAACACTGGATCCTACCCAGTTCGGCTTTGTTAAGGGCAGATCCTGCCTCTTAAACCTGGTTGATTTCTTTGAAACAGTCACCAAGGCCATTGACGAGGGGAAGGTGGTCCACACGGCCTACCTGGACCTTGCAAAAGCCTTCGATACAATACCCCACTCAGGCATTATAGATAAGCTCACCAGCTTAAATATAAACCCCTATGTCACTAGATGGGTTACAAACTGGCTCAAGGACAGAACCCACATGGTTAGAATTGCTGGAGCCATGTCAGACTCCAAACCAGTTACAAGTGGCGTCCCACAAGGCTCAGTCCTGAGACCTCTCTTGTTCGGTATATATTTCTCAGAGGTACAGGCTAACACGGAAGGACTGTGGCTGACCAAGTTTGCAGATGACTGCAAACTGGGCGCAATAATCGACTCTCCAGCCGACACAAGCATCCTACAAAAGGGCCTCATAGAAACAGACAACTGGTGCCAGAGCCATGGCCTCAAGCTAAATGCCAAAAAGTGTATAGTCATCCCCTTTGGCAAAAACAGAGTGCCCACAAATTACCACATAGGTGGTAATCCATTAAGTATGGAAAAAGTAATTAGGGACCTGGGGACCCAAGTTGATAGCAATCTCTCATTTGACAACCACGTGGCCAAAGTGGTTAGAAAACCATTTTATATAGCCCACCTAATCATGAAGGGATTCACATCTAGATCAGGGGAGGTCATCGTGCCTCTTTACTCATCCCTCATCAGGGCCATAATCGAGTACAATGCCCCTTTTGGGATGTACCTTACCAGACACCTGCAGCAACTGGAAAGACCCCAAAAGTACCTCACCAAGAGGATCAAAGGGCTCATACAGATGCCATATGCTGCCCGGTTAAAGAAACTCCAGCTCTACTCAGTGGCATACCGCCTGCTCAGAGGCGATCTGTGCCTGACATATAAAGCCATGTCCAACCCGGAATTAATGGACATGCTGCACCTCAGAAAATCCAAATCCCATCAAGCTACATGCTCGAGAGACTTGAACCTCAGCACTGAAATAAATAGGACATGCTGGAGGGACAGATTCATAACCCAGAGGCTCCCTTCACTCTGGAATAAAATCCCAGTCCAGGTTAGGCAGAGTCCCTCATTGACTCTTTTCAAGAGGAATCTTGATGAGTGGATGGGAGATAGTAGGTTTACCCCGGGTATCACTTCTGTGTCACTGTTAGACAGAGGCACAGTATACTAACATCGAAAAAAGGGCATAGCAAAATTCATTTAAAATGGGTGGCAAAAACCAAACACACTCTGGCTAGGCTTATAAATGCACTAGGGCAGATAGCCTAGTATGAACCTCTGAACCTATGGTCCTATGAACATATTCCCTGTGTAAGGGAAGCAGTGGAAACCAAAATACATTGTGTGCTTTACAGACACCAGTCAGAATGTTGTGTCGTTCGGCTTTTCCCGGTTAGGGGTCGCCACAGCGGAACTCCGGTCCGCTAATGATTGGCAGTAGATTTTACGTGCCAAGTTGCCGGCCCTGATGCACAACCTTAAACAAAGGTACGCCCATTCACGCATGTTTTCACACGGAAGATGCTCTAATTGAGAATCGAACAGGACAACGTCTTACTGTGAGGCAACCGTGCTACCGCAGCACCACCACCACAGTTAGACACCAGTCAGAATCAGGAGCTAAAACAAAGTAATTTCTTGTCCTGCTGCAGCTGTTTACTAGTTAGCACTGTCTGCTTTTAGTGCAGACCCTGGGAGGAGGGTGTTAACAACTATTAAGCAACTCTGCACACATTGTAAAGGTTTGGTCTCATGCTATAGCTGTAATGAACTAGGATGTAATTTGAACATAATCACGGTGTTCCACGCACTACAAATGCTTTAAAAATTATTGTTTTGCACACTATGGGTTAAGACTGAAACTAGTCATTTATGATCAGTGTCTACACCAGTTAAAAAATTAAAATGCATAAATAAAGAAATACATTATTTTTCTTTAAAATTAAATTGTAAAATTACTTTTCACGTACAGGAAATTGATGCAGTGCCTGCCAGTTAGCTCTCTTTCAAATTTTCAGTGTAACTTACTGTAAATACAGTAATCTTTTGCTGTCGGTTTTTAGGTTACTCACTTATTGAAAGGTCAGTATGTATGACTGGTCAGTGAGCCTGGATCCCAGTGATGATTTTATAAAGTCTACTCTACATCTGGTACTTGAAATGCCAATGTTGCTATTCTATATTACACAGCATATAATCATGCTGTGGTGTTTAGCGCTTGTGTGCTTTTGTCTAAGAAAATAATGTCAGAATACATGATTTTGCCTTGTGTTATGACTCCATCCCACAGGGTAATATAACCCACAAACCTAAATTTCATTGTGAACTGTTGTTTAAATAATATATATATATATCTTTTGTCCCTGCTTTATTATTGCTGCTTCTTTATTCGGCTTCCAGAAGGAAATTTATGCATATAATCTGTTTTCAACTCTATAAGCTTTTTTACTGATACTTAATTGTTTATAGCATTAGTAATAATAAGAATAAATTATAGAGCACTTAGTTACATAAGCATGCTCTTCCTACATTGGGTGAAGTCAGAAATTAAGCATTATCTTTCAGTGTCCCTTTCTAAACAACAGAAGTTGCTAATCTCATTAATCACAATATGCTACTATTCAAACATCCAGGTAAACTGTTTTGTTACTGACACAAATAAGCAGGGTTGTTTTGACACATTTAGGATACAATGTTGCTGACTAATTGTCTTTAAGAAGATTACAGCTGAAATCCCAAATGTAAACTGTTCAATTTCTCTTTTCCTATTTTTTTTTCTGCCCTAGCCAGAATAGGATGAAATCCGACGACTAGTACCAATCCTTTCAGCCTAGTAAGTATTATTAAAGTTAAACACATTTAAAGTGGCTTTTCATGCTTTACAAACAAGAAAAATATCAAAATCTGCAGTGCATTAGGACAAGCAATGTTACTTGCGTGCACAAATTAGGATACTTGTTTTCTTTCATAAAAAATGTTTGGGACTTTGTTATATCACATTATGGAAAACACTAATAACATTTTAGAAAAAAATGAGAATTTATTTCCACGTTTTCCATTTAAGATCAGTAGTGACATAATGCTAAATTATTCTTTCTAACTTCATCCTAAATATAGTAGGATTTTCAGAGCTGTAGTCTCATTTGCCAGGTACTGTAGTGGTGGTGCTGCGGTAGCATTGTCACCTCACAGATAGACGTTGCCCTGTTCGATTCTCAGCTATAGCGTCTTCTGTGTAGAGACATGCATGAATGGGCATACCTTTGTTGAAGGTTGTGCGTCAGGGCTGGCAACTCGGCACGTAAAAATCTACTGCCAATCATTAGTGGACCGAAGTTCCGCTGTGGCGACCCCTAACCGGGAAAAACCGAAAGAACAAGTCTCATTTGCCAGGTAACTGCCAAAGTTAGCAGGGCCTTACTGACTGCATCCTGATCACAAAAGAAAAATCAGAATTGCCATCCGTGTCTCTCCAGAATGAAATACGAAATATCACTTTGCTAAGCCAGTCCTGTCCTACACACAAGTGTGAGGTCAGAAAAGGTCACGGCCTTCAGAATAAATAATTACTGTTTAAACACTTGAAAACATAATTAATTTGTAAATCTTAAATGGAGGTATCAATATGAAATGGATTATATGTATATGCAATGAAGAATAATAGACAAAGAAAGGAAGTAAGAGGAAGTAGTAAGTTGGGTATAGTTAAAATCATAGAAATTAGAATTATACACAATGTGGTTGTGATATTTTAACTGCACTAACTGCCACTGTATCATATCATGACAAATGTCCCAGTAAAACTGATATTTAGTAATAGCAGGGTGATTTTTAACTAATAACTGTATTCTGATTGTTTAGTTTCTTGCAATGACTAAGAACATTGTTTTATCTAAGAAAGCTGCCCAAAAAGTCTGTGTAGGCATATCATTAGAAGTTAGATATGTGGGCTATCTACTTATAATTAGAATCCATTTTTAAATTAACCTTTTATGAAAGACATGCATACATCAATAAAACATTAATAAAACCGTAAAAAATACAATTAACACACGCTCAGAAAGAGAAAAAAATAATAATATAATTAATGCATTCAAAAGTAACATGTAATGTAGTTTTAAGAGTAGTTTTTCAAAGTTTTGCTCTGGCTAATGCAAAGCAGGCTATTAGCATTGCATCTGAATTGTGGTAATTAATGCAAAGTTTTAAGGATAGTAGTGATTGTTTAGCAAATGTTTCAGTAAGTGGAAAATTTGAATTCCAAAAAAGGTGTAAAAGTAAAAATATGGTCACCAGAGGTTCATTCCTGACCAAGTGGATTGATCTAAACTAAATGAGACTGGTTAACCATGCGTGAAAGAGAAGTGAAAGAAAAACATGACTACAAGTGTAGGATCCAATAATCAGACTCATTTTGCATATATTATGGCTGAACTTACAAAAATGCTTATCTTAAAGTTGTTAGACAGTAGTCTTCATGTAAAACCGAAATTTGGTTATGATCTTGTAGCAGCCCAGGCTAAGAACACTCAACCTTTTAACTAATCAGCCTTAACCTTGTATAGATTACTATAAAATACCTTCCTCCACTGAATTCATATCTCAGATGTGTTCCCTCAAAACAGGCTCCAATTTTGCTGTTACATTTTACACTGTATGTTTAGGGCTAACACTGTTGTTACAAAAAAGCATGTTACTGAAATTACAAAAACTGTTAGAAGTAATTTCTACTTCTATATTCTGTTCTAAATTATTTATCCTTCTGATTGTTGTTACGTTATACTCTGTATTGTTGTTACAAAAAAAAAAAAGAAAAAAAACGCAATACTGAAATTATACAAAATATTATATGTGATTTTTTTACCTCTATGCATAATCTAACAATTTGTTCTATTGTGTAACAAAACTTTATATCACCATTGTAAGTGTTTCTGCCATGTTTGTTGTGGAGCTTATCTCCCTGGGTCCCTGCTGAAAAAGACAGCTTGTCCAGTCAGACGTTCGCAGTAAACAAATGTAAAATAAAATAAATAAATAAAAACAAGGAAAGTAAACAAACTTTGTCTACTAACTGAAACAGTGCACATTGAAACATAGCACAGAAAGCACAGACCCGTTTCAGCTGCTGCTTATATAGAATTATGGAAGAATGGTTATAGAATCCAAGAGCAGATGTTGTAGAATGAGATTGCACTACAGAGGTATGCAGGAAATTGAGTAAGGTAACAGCTCCCTGGAGTACATTAGGAGTATTTTGGCTTAATGATCAGGTTTTCAGTCTGGGGATGTTGAACTGGAAAGAGTAGCAGCACCTTCAAATGCAGCAGGGGAACAGGGTGATGAATCATACCCACACAATCAACCAGTTTGAATTTGGAGTTCAGAAGATCTCTAAAGTTGCTAATCTTTTTCATTGTATTTGAAGCATTTCATTACAAAGCTAAGGCTTCCCTCATTATCCGTCATAGAGTGACATGACTTTAGAAATACTAGACCATGAAAGCATTATTATATTGTTGTTATAATCAGCTTGTAATTATTTCTTAGTTGCACAGTTATGCTTCATTTATTCTACCTGCAAAGGATGGGCTACATTCTGTTTACATCTTTTTTAATGTGGACTAGTAAACATACCCTTATAGATGTAATTTACAAGTGGTGTGAAGTTAAATGAGGGTATTATAGACAGCTGGTTTGACTCTGATCTGCACAACTGTTCTTTGATTATTGCACCATGCTTTATGATCTCTCTTTCAGGGACTCTAGTATACTTTGCATTTCTCCTGATATTCAGGTAGGTCATTATTCACTTAGACTATTTAATTGTTTCCATTTTTATAAGATTTTCTTAGCTAAGGAGAACCATGGAAAGATATTAATGTGGTAATGTTCAAAATGTACCCTAAAAGCCTGAGAAATTAGTTAATATGACGTCATATGTCATATTTGCCATTTTTACAGATTGTAGTATTTAAGTTGCTACCTGAATTAAAAATAATTTGTTTAAGGCCAGTACAAGAGATTTAAATTCCAGCAACAATAACACAGTTTGGTAGGATGAAATAGTTTGATTTTTAATAAGTGCTAATGCATGCCCAAGTGAGTGAAGCTAAAGTGGCAACGTGTTGTAGTGCTAAGAAAAGAGCTATTTAGAAGGTATTGTGGCAGTACAGAAGAAAGATAAATTATTTTCTAACTGAAATTTAAGCCCCATGTAATGTGTGGCTAAAAACAAGACATGAATTTTAGTCTTGCTTTTAATAAATCTTGAATGTTCTGTGATAGAAAATAACATTCTTCTAAGATGCTTAAGAATAAAAAAAGCAGGATCAAAAACTTGCATGTTGTTGAAAATAAATGCAAAACAAAACTGCAGCAACAAAATATCTTTTTTGGATACAATTAAAGTGAAAAAAGCTTTATACAATGAAAACTAAAAATGCACTAGCGACATTAACATGAGACAGTAATCAGACTGCTGACAAGAAATATGAGAATTAATAAAATAAAATGAAATTGGACATGGGTCTAGTGTGTAAACATTTGTTAAAGATAACCTTTAAAGCACTGGTATTTTGTGTAAAACAAAACTGTATGCACATTATTAATCTGCTACAGCCTCTCATTGGAGTCATTAGCTTAAGAGCTTCAAACATGAACATAAAAACAGGAAATAAAAATAAATAAATAAAAAATACAAGGATCCTTCATTTAAAGAATTATCATTCTGTTACTATGTTAGTTTGTTTGGCTTGTAAGAAGTAAAAAATGCCAAACAGCAGTAATGGTGTTAAGACAAAACATATCTTTGGAGTGCATGAATAGTAAAGCAGCCACTCCAACAGAGACTTCTCTGATGCTGTACAGAGCAACAATAATATAATTAATAATTTTGTTGATTTATCCATAATTTTAGGAAGTTTGGCAGCAGAATAATACACACAAATAATGGCAGATACTATATCCATGACATATGATCCAAACAAAATACTAGTAGTTCTTAAAAGTAGAGAATTGAATACGTGTCATTAAAAATGGTAGATCTGACTTCCAGACAGGGTACCAGATTTGACTCACTTCCACTGCCTTGCACTGTTTGTAGGTTATTAAACTGAATTTGCTGCATACTCTAGCTTATTGTATTAAATTCTGTGCTGCCTTAAGGTGTTTTTCACTGCGCCGCTACTTTTTTGAATGACAAGAAGAAAAAGAAGGAAACCACAGTGCTTGGACTCATCGACAGAGACTCTCCATGAGATGCTACTAGTATTGAGGATGGTGGCTGTGCACAGTGGCTAAGGCACCACTACAAGTAACTTCCAGAATGGAGAATATAGATAAAGTAATTAAATGGATCCTGACTGTTCAACTTGCTCAGCATCCTGTTAATGTTTAGATTAATGCGTTATATCAAATAAGGCTGGGGAGAAGATAGCACACTGTAAATAATCAGTGGGGGCACGATCTGCATTATACCCTTCTTCAAGAAAAATGGAAACAGTTTTGTTCTTCTCTTAGGCAATGCACACTTGGAAATATTGTGTTTTTTCTTAACAATGCTAATAATTTTTTTAACTGCCTGTTAGATTAGCCAGGATATTTCCTGTGCAACCCCTGTGTGCAGATGTTGCTTCAAATATGAATTGGGTGACTGCGCATGTGTTTTTGGAGTGTGTTAGACTACAGCAGTTTGAAATGAATTTACAGAATTTATCTGATAAAATAAACCACAAAACAGCTTACTATGTAAACTTGAAAATAAAAAAAAAAAATGCCACACCAAAAGTCCCAACCAAATGTTTACTCACCACAGTTTTAGCTCTTTCATTTCAAAACACAGGAACTTCATCAGAACTTTTTTTATCTGACAAAAATATGTGTATGGTGCTAAACCCTCACCATAGCTATTCTTTTGTTGGGTTTACCCTGAAAATGCTTCTACACCCTAAATAAGGTATTCCTCCTTTGCCTTGTGACGTTGCTTGGCAAAAATGTGCGTACTAAAAAGGGGAGAACCTAATCTCATTTAGTACAAGATTTGTCGGCCTTAATGAAGGAGATGAATGAAGTGGAACTTCCTACAACTTTGCCAGGGCTTAGGAGTAAAGTAACAAATGGGATTTGTTGAATAGTAGTGACCTGTTCATTTTTTTCTCTGAGCAATAAGGTTCCACATTTATAAAAAACACAGGATACTGATTCATAACTTACGAGAGGTAGGAGCATTAGCACTCAATTTAGTAGGGACAGAAACATTATCTAAATGTGTATTCTATCTGTTAGCGTTCTCAAAATTGGCTATTTGCTTATCTTGCTATGATTTTATGATTATACAATGCACATGCATGTATGAATTAGGCATTAGTTGTTCCAGAGGAATAAGCCTGAGAAAAAGTGTAACTTCTTTTTTGTATCTTATACTTGGGAGATCATAGCCTAACCTGCGAGGGTCTAATTATTTAAGTATTATGTTATTATTCAAAAAGATGTGCTGATCCATTAGAATTTAATGTGGCATTTCACTCCTCTCTACAAAGCAGATCAGCACATTTCAAGGGACACCTTTGAGTGATCATTGTAGTCGTTGTACCTCAGCCCCCTAGTTTAGATTAACTGCAAGTAGCAAAAGCAGTATTTCACCACCCTTTTAGATTTCATATGGGCTTACAAACTAACTACTAAATTTGGTTATTTAAGCAGACACATGTATGTTTCTGAAATCATTTAACTTTTACAACACTGATTTACCTTGCTCAAGTATTATTAACTTTTATTGTCATGTTTTATGATACTGTCATTATTATTCAGTATGCATTTTCTCTGTGAAGTTTTTTATGTATTGTATATAGTTTGTCCTGTTATGCAATCTTCAAAATTTATTCAGTTATACAATTGTGTTATTTTTGATACAAAGATCATGTTTTTAGAAAACAATAAAATAATTTTGTTAAAAAAGCAGATGGAATTTAAAAAGTGGGTAAATAGTATAGTCACTGATGTGAAGAAAGATGATACTTATATTTTACTGATCTGGTAAATCTGAATAACAGACCATGAAGAGGTACTAGGATGATTAGTATATTATTTTGGTACTAAATAGCACTAGCAGTGCTTGTGCCAATTCTAGTTGTGCTTCCCATGGAAATTCTACTTTGATATGTCAGTCTCTTACAAATGTCTGTGATTCTTTCCATGCAGTTTTCCACCTTTTCAAAAAATATGATATTGATCTAGCTGCCATACCACACGCATCACCTTTAAATTGCAGACATATCATTCCTTTTTTATTACTGGTATGTATTCAGCATGTAGATGTTAAATCTCTGCAGTTTCATTCATGACATTAACATCTGCATTGATTCCTTCCAGCAATTGTTTTACTTTGTGCTGATTTTCATGCAACAGTAATACTGTTAAAGTGGGTACTCTTCACTTTAATACTCTGTCTAGTAACTGATGAAATATTGAGAGCCTGAGTCCCAGCATAGGAGTATTCTTAGAGTTCAAAATTGAGAGATGACAAGCCCAATAATTTGCGATAGAGATTTTTTCTTATTAGATTACCCAATGTTTGAATAGTTAATTCCACTTGTATGTTGGACTGCAGAGAGTATGGACTGGGCATTAAATGTCTGAATTCCAAATCTAGCACACATCTTCTAAATCCCTTGTTTATTTATTTATTGAGGACCATTGTTAAATATGTGAATATCAGATATTTAATACTGTAAAAGTCTAGACCTTAATGCACTAATCATTCTTGAACTTGTTTTATCAGTCAGCTGATTATTTCAGGGAACTTGGAATAATAATCTGCACCATGAGATATGCGCCTTCTCAGTGAACTAGAAAAAAACAGTGTCTACTCTGCTTCAGGGACAATATTGAACTATTTAAACAAAATGTGATTTACTATTGTTTAGAATCTGATGAATTCTGTTTGTTATACATTGGATGAAAGCACTAAATATTTTGTGTGAGTAACAACAAAATCTGTTTTCCTTCATCTGGCTGGTGGCATCTTCATTTTCATCTGTTTGTTTCTTGGTTCCTGGTGGGTTTGTGATGACAAAGCTGAACAACATCTTTTCCTTTGAATTAATAACTGCAGGCAGTGCAACTTTAAACTATCTGTTCTGTTTGAGTCAACATGCCTAGCCAAAGAATTATATGTCTTGCTCTTTGTATGTTATGGTTCTCAGAAATGTCTTGCATACCTGCAAAAAACTTTTTTTGATTGGGAACTATTATTTTGTCTGCTATGAGCTTCAAATTCTGTCCACAACTTATTTTTTTTAAATGAAAAGTAAGCCAGAATGTATCATCTTAATGAAGCTTTATCACATACTACCCTGTCTGTCTATGTTGTTGTGTCTTTTGGCTTTTCCCAGTTAGGGGTTGCCACAGTGGAACTCCGATCCACTAATGATTGACAGTTGATTTTTACGTTCCAAGTTGCCAGCCATGACACACAACCTTCAACAAAGGTACACCCATTCACGCATGTCTCCACACAGAAGACGCTCTAGCTGAGAATTGAACAGGACAATGTCTTACTGTGAGGCGACAATGCTTAGGTTCATAGGTTCATAGGTTTATACTAGGCTATCTGCCCTAAGGCATAGGCATAAGCCTAGCCCAAATTTTTGTGGCTTACGCCACCCCTTATATGAAAAAATACTGTGCCCATTAGTTTGTTGTGCCTCTGTCCAGCAGTGACACAGAGATGATTCCCGGGATAAACCTACGATCTCCCATCCACAGGTCAAGATTTCTCTTGAACAGAGCCAGCGAGGTGCTCTGCCTCACATGGATCAGGATTTTATTCCACAGCATAGGGAGCCTCTGAGTGATAAATCTATCCCTCCAGCATGTCCTATTTATATCCGTGCTAAGGTTTAAGTTGCTTGCTCTAGTGGTTTTGGTGGATTTGGATTTTTTGAGGTGGAGCATGTCCATTAATTCCGGGTTGGACATGGCCTTGTATGTCAGGCACATGTTACCTCTGAGCAGACAGTATGCAACTGAATAGAGCTGGAGTCTCTTCAATCTGGCAGCATATGACAGATTTTGGAGTCCCTTTATCCTTTTGGTGAGGAACTTTTGGGGTCTCTCCAATTGCTGCAGATGTCGGGTGAGATACATCCCGAATGGGGCATTGTACTCGATCATTGGTCTGATAAGTGAAGAGTACAGGGGAACAATGACCTCACCAGATCTGGATGTGAATCCCTTCATGATCAGGTGGGCAATGTAGAAGGTCTTTCTAACCAGTTTAGCAACGTGAGTGTCAAAAGAAAGGCCACTGTCAACCTGGGTCCCCAGGTCCCTGATAACCTCTTCTGTGCTTAGTGGACTGCCACCTATATGGTAGCTTGGGGTTACCTTGTTTTTCCTGAAGGGTATGACTATACATTTTTTGGCGTTTAACTTCAGGCCATGGCTCTGGCACCAGCTATCTGTTTCCGTGAGTCCCTTCTGAAGGATATCCGTGTCCGATGCACTTTCCACTATGGCGCCCAGTTTGCAGTCATCTGCAAACTTTGTCAGCCAAAGTCCTCCCATGTTGGCCTGTACTTCTGAGATGTAGATGCCGAACACTAGGGGGCCAAGGTCCGAGCCCTGTGGGACACCACTTGTGACCAGCTTGGAGTCTGACATAGCGCCAGCAACTCTAACCCTGTGGGTTCTGTCCTTAAGCCAGTTTGCAACCCATCTTGTGACATATGGGTTTACATTTAAGCTGGTAAGTTTTTCTACAATACCCGAGTGGGGTATTGTGTCGAAGGCCTTTGCAAGGTCAAGGTAGGCTGTATGGACTGCCTTTCCCTCATCAATGGCCTTGGTGACTGTTTCGAAGAAGTCGACCAAGTTCAAAAGGCATGATCTGCCCTTGACTAAGCCAAACTGGGTCAGGTCCAATGTCTGCAAGTCCCCTATATCTTTGTTTATGAGCTCCATTATGATCCTCTCCATAGCTTTGCAGACTAGACTTGTTAAGCTTATGGGGCGGTAATTACCAGGGTCCGTAGAGGCACCGCCTTTGTGGAGTGGGACCACAGTTGCCGTACGCCACTCCTTGGGCACGTATCCTGTGGTAAGGCTGAGATTAAACAGCTGCCTTATGTGTGGGTTTAATTCCTCATTTAGCTCGTGTAGCACACAGCCGGGGACACCATCCGGTCCCATTGATGCTGTGTTTTTAGCTTTAGAGAGAGCATCTTTCACCTGCACATTTGAGATGTCCGGGAGGCTACACTCTGCTGTTGCTGGGATAGTTATCTCTCCTTTAGGGGGGGAGAGGGGGGTGAAGTTTGCACTGAACCTGTCTGCCAGTATGTTGGCAATGTCTGTGGGTTCAGTGATTTTTGTATCATTTTGGACTAATTCTGAGCATATCTGGGAGTTTTCACCCAGGTTCCTAACATAGCTGAAAAGGGCCTTATGATTGTCCTTTGAATCCATGGCAATTTTTCTCTCAAAATTGACCTTAGTTGATTTTATGAGTGCTCGTATTTTTTTACTAATAATGATCAGGGGTGACTTCCCTTTTATGGATTTTGTTCTATCATGTAATAGCTTTCTCCTCTTATTGTAAAGTTTGTTAATGGCTGGGGTCCACCAGACTGGACGTTTGCCCTTTGTGGAAAGAGTCTTGGTTTTATTTGGGATTGCCTGATCCATGCAGTCCTGGAGGTGTTCATAGAAGGCATTTGTAAGGGCTTCTGCAGCTTTGGTTGTGGTTTCCACTAGCTCAGGGGCCTTGAAGGATACCACACCAGTCTTGAGTAGTGTGAAGTTTGCTTTAGAGAAGTTCTTCACTGTGGTCTTTTTTGTTTGGGGTGGGGGCGGGATGTGGATTTCCAGTGAGATTAGTTTATGATCAGATCTCAACAATGAGGGATATACTTCTGGTGTGGAGCATTTTGTCCCCATGTTTGTGATAATGAAATCTAGTATATTTTCTCCTCTTGTGGGAACAGTGACTAGCTGTTCCATGGCATTTGAATTTATGAACTCCAGGAACCATTGGGCTAGAAAGTTAGGGCTTGAGTAATGTTCCCAGTCTATATTCGGGTAGTTGAAGTCACCCAATATGATGGTGTTTGGAGATACATTTATACCCTCCAGTGTCTTCAGGAAGGCTGTGTGGGGTTCCTGAGTTTGAGAGGGTGGCCTGTAGCATGCTACAATTTGTAGAGCAGTTTTTCCTATGGTTAGTTGCACCTGGATGGTTTCCAAAGCTTCGTGCGTTGCCACCAACCTGGAGGTGTGGGTATCCTTTATGAATATGGATACACCCCCTCCTTTTGTGGTGTGGTCCGGGTTTCGGGGCCAGAACGCATGATATGAGGTAAAACCTAATAGTGCCGAGGTGCTCTCAGGAGCCTTGAACCAGGTTTCAGTTACAGCACAGACATCGATGTTCTCCATACTGAGAAGGGCCTCGAGTGCATGCATTTTGAGATTTAGACTTCTGGCATTGAGCAGCATTACCCTCAGTTTCTTCCCATTTTTGTTTTCTAGGGTGGTAGGTTTAGAATTTGAGCCTTGCCTAAAAAAGGCACTATGGCGGTGGCAAGAGCCTTAGCCAATATACGGAATCCCAGGGGTGACAGGTGCAAGCCGTCCCTTGTGAAGCAGCGTGGCTTGTCAAGCATGTCATCCCAGGCAGACAGACACTGGATCCCCTTTGAATGACACCAGACATTAAGCCAATTGTTAAAAGCTGATCACCTTGTCTCTATATTGTGGCATCATTCTTGGTGAAGGAAGGATACTGCTCAGGGTCAGGGTCATACCTGCCTGGGCTACATAATCAGAGAGCTCATCTATGTCTCTTTTCATATAGTCCAGGGAGGTACATCTCAGGTCGTTCACATCAGCATGGACAATGACTGTGTCATATTTGTACTTGCCGTGGAGTGACCAGAGTGCTTGTGTTATGTGGCGGATTCTAGCGCCCGATAGGCAGCTTACTGTGACCCTCTCCTTGTTCAGCCTGGTGAGTGGGACGTCAGTGTGTCTGACTATGGAGTCACCTATGACAAGTATGTTTGGTGTTGTATTTGGCCTTAAGGGCTGTGACTGCTTTGCACACTGCTTTTGTGGTTTATGTGTTGCTTGTGGGGTGTCTTGAGGTAGCAGTTGTTTGGATGTCTGCTTTGGAGGCCTCTGCTGTTTAGGTAAATTTTTACTCAGAGCCTCCGAGTATGTCTTTGTGTGTTTATGTGTTTAATTCAGTGGTGTGGTAGCATTATGTGAGGCTGGTTTTATGGTGTGTGTAGTTGCCTTCTCCTCCTGTCTGGTCTTGCCAGTCCTGAGTTGAGAGAGCTCAGCCTCCAGTTTGGCTAAATAGCTGCATCTCTCGCAAGTATTTGTGTTATGTGGGAGGAGGAGAGGGTTGTCTGTGTACATGAGGCAGTTATAACATTGCCTCAAGATTCCCAGATTCACCAGCTGGACCGGAGAGGAGATTGACAACTGACCTTTGGACATGCTAGAATAATATTGGGAATTCCTTAATAATTGAAAACAAGGGCCAGTGGGGAGTGAGGGTGTAGTGCTTTTAAGTTTTAGTGCTGACTTATATAATTGCTTTAGTGAGCAAGTGCCAGGTAACTTGAGTGCAATGTGTTACAAGTAACTAAATGCAAAAACGACAAACAGTAACTTTCTTTCAAGTGAAACAAGGAACTAGTACAGTAAGCAATGCAGATATCACTAGTGATCCACAGAAGCGCTGAGAAGCCACGTATTAGGTGGAATTAGCTTCCAGGGAAATAACAAGCAAACAAACAACAAGCATATAAACAAAGCTAGATTCAGCAGGCCTGGATCTAGTCTATGCTAGAGCAAACAAGGTGTACCAATTTCAGTAAGATGCAGTTCAAATATTCAGGCACTATAAACCCTTAACCAGAAATTCCCAGCTCAGAAGGGCAGAGTCCAGCCTCTTCTCCCACAAGAGTGCAGACCACGAACCTTCTTAATGTAAAATAACTGGCCTGAAGCCCAAGTGCCTAAACCAGAACTAATGCCCTTGGACACTGGGCTCTCAATCAGCAGTTCCCAACTTAGAAGGATGAAAGCTACCTGTCCTGCCACCACAGTGCTTGCCGCAAACCTTCCTAATGTAAAACAACTGGTCTGAAGCCCAAGTGCTTAATCCAAAAGACTTAGAATGATAGCTACACTTTAATCAAGTTACAACCAAGCAGTAATAAATACAATTGAATACTTTAGAGAATGTCTGGATTAGTGCTCAAGTTACACAAACAAAGCTAGATCCAGCAGGCCCGAATCCAGTCTATGCCACAGCAAACAAGGCGCACCAACTTCGTAAGAAGCAGTTCAGATATGCATGCACTATAAGCCTTTAACCAGAAATTCCCAGCTCAGAAGGGCAGAGTCCAGCCTCTCCTCCCACAAGAGTGCAGACCACGAACCCTCTTAATGTAAAATAACTGGCCTGAAAGCCCAAGTGCTTAAACCAGAATTAATACACTTTTAGAACAACAGACACTGAGCCCTCAATCAGCAGTTCCCAACCTAGAAGGATGTAAGCTACCTGTTCTGCCACAACAGTGCAGACCACAAACCCTCTCAGTGCAAAACAACTGGTCCGAAGCCCAAGTGTTTAAACCAAAAGGCTTAGAATGAGTTACACCAAGCAGTAATAAATTAATAAATACAATTGAGTATTTTTAAGATGATGCAAAAGTAAAATGAAGTAGGTAGAAACACAAGTACAGTAAAAGCAGATAACACTTTTTTTTTTTTTTTTTTTTTTATCTGAACAAGTGCTGAGATCAAATATAGGGCGGCCACGGTGGTGCAGTGGTTAGCATTGCGCCTCACAGCAAGAGGTTCTCCGGTTCGATCCTCAGCTGGGGTGCCTTCTGTGCGGAGTCTGCATGTCCTCCCTGTGGTCGCGTGGGTTTCCTCCGGGTGCTCTGGTTTCCTCCCACATCCCAAAGACATGCTGCAGGTGGATTGGACACTCTAAATTGGCCCTAGGTGTGCGTGTGAGTGTGCCTTCTGTGGAAGGTTGGGCGCCGGGCTGGCAACTCGACACCGTAAAACTCCACTGCCATTCAATGTGCGGACAGGTGATCCGCTGTGGCAACCCCTAACCGGGATAAAGCCGAAAGAAGAAGAAGAAGAAGTGCTGAGATCAAAGAAACAGATTTGAGTGCTGAAACTAGAAAACTGGTTAGTTATAAGAAAAAAAAAACAAGCTAGAAGGCTTCCCTCAAACACAGAAGGGCTTGGGGGCTCAAAAGCCTACAAATAGTCTATACCACTAACAGGAAAGGCAGGAAATAAGTTTTTTGTATGTTTCCCAGATGCTCTCTTTGTACACAGCAGGAGTGCCTGAAATCAGAATATGATCTCACTGCACTCAGTTGAGTAAGCAAATGAGATGGGCCCAGAGGCAGGCTGAGGGGCGGGCAGTTTCAAGGCCACTAAGATTAACACCAAAACAAAAACAGGGAGGGTGGGTGGGAATAACTGAAGAGCAGAATAACTCCCACTTGAGTTAAATATTCCTTCAACACAGTTTAAATCAAATTAAATACTGTATTTTTTTTTTTAAAAAATGCAGATAAAGGTACTCAAATTCTCTTATACGTCCAGTTGAATACAACCAAGTTCTTAGCTGGCCAAAGCTGAGGTTTTTAAGCAATAAAAATTTCACAATGCACCACTTAAAAAGGCAAGGACAGGAAATCAAAGAATGTGGCTACCCCCACACCTGTAATTACTAGCAAATAACACACTAGCTTCAGTTCAAGTTACTAAAGAGCAGAACAACTCCCACTTGAGTTAAATATTCCTTCAACACAATTTAAATCAAATTAAATACTGTATTTTTTTAAAAAAGTGCAGATAAAGGTACTTAAATTCTCTTATACGTCCAGTTGAATATAACCAAGTTCTTAGCTGGCCAAAGCTGAGGTTTTTAAGCAATAAAAATTTCACAATGCACCACTTAAAAAGGCAAGGACAGGAAATCAAAGAATGTGGCTACCCCCACACCTGTAATTACTAGCAAATAACACACTAGCTTCAGTTCAAGTTACTAAAGAGCAGAATAACTCCCACTTGAGTTAAATATTCCTTTAACACAGTTTAAATCAAATTAAATACTGTATTTTTTTTTTTTAAAAAGTGTAGATAAAGGTACTTAAATTCTCTTATACGTCCAGTTGAATATAACCAAGTTCTTAGCTGGCCAAAGCTGAGGTTTTAAGCAATAAAAATTTCACAATGCACCACTTAAAAAGGCAAGGACAGGAAATCAAAGAATGTGGCTACCCCCACACCTGTAATTACTAGCAAATAACACACTAGCATCAGTTCAAGTTACTAAAGAGCAGAATAACTCCCACTTGAGTTAAATATTCCTTCAACACAGTTTAAATCAAATTAAATACTGTATTTTTTTTAAAAAAAGTGCAGATAAAGGTACTTAAATTCTCTTATACATCCAGTTAAATATAACCAAGTTCTTAGCTGGCCAAAGCTGAGGTTTTTAAGCAATAAAAATTTCACAATGCACCACTTAAAAAGGCAAGGACAGGAAATCAAAGAATGTGGCTACCCCCACACCTGTAATTACTAGCAAATAACACACTAGCTTCAGTTCAAGTTACTAAAGAGCAGAATAACTCCCACTTGAGTTAAATATTCCTTCAACACAGTTTAAATCAAATTAAATACTGTATTTAAAAAAAAAAGTGCAGATAAAGGTACTTAAATTCTCTTATACGTCTAGTTGAATATAACCAAGTTTTTAGCTGGCCAAAGCTGAGGTTTTTAAGCAATAACAATTTCACAATGCACCACTTAAAAAGGCAAGGACAGGAAATCAAAGAATGTGGCTACCCCCACACCTGTAATTACTAGCAAATAACACACTAGCTTCAGTTCAAGTTACTAAAGAGCAGAATAACTCCCACTTGAGTTAAATATTCCTTCAACACAGTTTAAATCACATTTAATACTGTATTTTTTTTTTAAAAAGTGCAGATAAAGGTACTTAAATTCTCTTATACGTCCAGTTGAATATAACCAAGTTCTTAGCTGGCCAAAGCTGAGGTTTTTAAGCAATAAAAATTTCACAATGCACCACTTAAAAAGGCAAGGACAGGAAATCAAAGAATGTGGCTACCCCCACACCTGTAATTACTAGCAAATAACACACTAACTTCAGTTCAAGTTACTAAAGAGCAGAATAACTCCCACTTGAGTTAAATATTCCTTCAACACAGTTTATATCAAATTAAATACTGTATTTTTTTAAAAAAGTGCAGATAAAGGTACTTAAATTCTCTTATACGTCTAGTTGAATATAACCAAGTTTTTAGCTGGCCAAAGCTGAGGTTTTTAAGCAATAAAAATTTCACAATGCACCACTTAAAAAGGCAAGGACAGGAAATCAAAGAATGTGGCTACCCCCACACCTGTAATTACTAGCAAATAACACACTAGCTTCAGTTCAAGTTGCTAAAGAGCAGAATAACTCCCACTTGAGTTAAAAATTCCTTCAACACAGTTTAAATCAAATTAAATACTGTATTTTTTTTTAAAAGTGCAGATAAAGGTACTTAAATTCTCTTATACGTCCAGTTGAATATAACCAAGTTCTTAGCTGGCCAAAGCTGAGGTTTTTAAGCAATAAAAATTTCACAATGCACCACTTAAAAAGGCAAGGACAGGAAATCAAAGAATGTGGCTACCCCCACACCTGTAATTACTAGCAAATAACACACTAGCTTCAGTTCAAGTTACTAAAGAGCAGAACAACTCCCACTTGAGTTAAATATTCCTTCAGCACAGTTTAAATAAAATTAAATACTGTATTTTTTTTAAAAAAAGTGCAGATAAAGGTACTTAAATTCTCTTATACGTCCAGTTGAATATAACCAAGTTCTTAGCTGGCCAAAGCTGAGTTTTTTAAGCAATAAAAATTTCACAATGCACCACTTAAAAAGGCAAGGACAGGAAATCAAAGAATGTGGCTACCCCCACACATGTAATTACTAGCAAATAACACACTAGCTTCAGTTCAAGTTACTAAAGAGCAGAATAACTCCCACTTGAGTTAAATATTCCTTCAACACAGTTTAAATCAAATTAAATACTGTATTTTTTTAAAAAGTGCAGATAAAGGTACTTAAATTCTCTTATATGTCCAGTTGAATATAACCAAGTTCTTAGCTGGCCAAAGCTGAGGTTTTTATGCAATAAAAATTTCACAATGCACCACTTAAAAAGGCAAGGACAGGAAATCAAAGAATGTGGCTACCCCACACCTGTAATTACTAGCAAATAACACACTAGCTTCAGTTCAAGTTACTAAAGAGCAGAATAACTCCCACTTGAGTTAAATATTCCTTCAACACAGTTTAAATCACATTAAATACTGTATTTTTTTTTTAAAAAGTGCAGATAAAGGTACTCAAATTCTCTTATACGTCCAGTTGAATATAACCAAGTTCTTAGCCGGCCAAAGCTGAGGTTTTTAAGCAATAAAAATTTCACAATGCACCACTTAAAAAGGCAAGGACAGGAAATCAAAGAATGTGGCTACCCCCACACCTGTAATTACTAGCAAATAACACACTAGCTTCAGTTCAAGTTACTAAAGAGCAGAATAACTCCCACTTGAGTTAAATATTCCTTCAGCACAGTTTAAATCAAATTAAATACTGTATTTTTTTTAAAAAGTGCAGATAAAGGTACTTAAATTCTCTTATATGTCCAGTTGAATATAACCAAGTTCTTAGCTGGCCAAAGCTGAGGTTTTTAAGCAATAAAAATTTCACAATGCACCACTTAAAAAGGCAAGGACAAGAAATCAAAGAATGTGGCTACCCCCACACCTGTAATTACTAGCAAATAACACACTAGCTTCAGTTCAAGTTACTAAAGAGCAGAATAACTCCCACTTGAGTTAAATATTCCTTCAACACAGTTTATATCAAATTAAATACTGTATTTTTTTAAAAAAGTGCAGATAAAGGTACTTAAATTCTCTTATACGTCCAATTGAATATAACCAAGTTCTTAGCTGGCCAAAGCTGAGGTTTTTAAGCAATAAAAATTTCACAATGCACCACTTAAAAAAGCAAGGACAGGAAATCAAAGAATGTGGCTACCCCCACACCTGTAATTACTAGCAAATAACACACTAGCTTCAGTTCAAGTTACTAAAGAGCAGAATAACTCCCACTTGAGTTAAATATTCCTTCAGCACAGTTTAAATAAAATTAAATACTGTATTTTTTTTTAAAAAAGTGCAGATAAAGGTACTTAAATTCTCTTATACATCCAGTTGAATCTAACCAAGTTCTTTGCTGGCCAAATGCTACCGCAGCACCACCACCGCAGTAACCCTGTCTGTCTATGTCATGGTCAGTATATATTAGAAATGCTTTTAGTTTTTCTAATGTAATTGGTAACTGTGAAATCACCCAGTCACTGTCTAGTGGTAACAATTCTTCTTGAGTCTGTTGTAAATACATTGTATTCAACATATCCCCATGTGTAGTTTCTTGCAAACTATGCATATAACTTTCAGGTCCTCTTCTGTAGATTAATTCTTGGAAATACCATGTACAAAAACGTTCTGAATATGTTTATGAGGTTCTATATCCTGTTTCCACTTGAACTTCACATCTCATCATCTATGACATTTCTCACATCTTTACACTGCTGCGAACAGTCCTTTTTCCTATATGAGCATATCACGCTTTGGAAAGTGTAAGTGTTTTTGACTCATATGCAACTGGTCTAGTCTCTTGTAGAATTACATCTCCTATTTTGTTCTGGCTGGCATGTACTTGCAATGCAACTGGCTTATTCCAATCATAGTATTTTGTTTTGGTGCTGTTGTAACCAGTTTTTGAGCATTTTAAAACCATTTTCCTTCATTTCTAAGCTTCATCCTGCTCTGTCAGCTTTTTTTTAAGGCATCATTATTTAAGACACATAAGACACAAACCACAACATACCACATAATTTCTAGTCACTTCTGCAGCATTTGCTTATTTTATTTGGTATTTCCATAAATTATATCACCTTTTCTTTATTTTTTAATAACTTTATGTAATCTTTATAACATGAAACAACAAAGCACAAATGGTAGAATTCATACTGAAATCAAAACCTTCTAGAAACAAAAGCCACAATTATTTGATAATTTTCAGATATGTTAAATTTGAACTCAGATTTGGTACTAAATATGAGATGAAAATTAAATATATTTATCAAGTTGCACTTCTAATATTCAGTAAATAATCAAAGATTTTCTTCCAGCATTTATTTTACTTTGTGCTGATTTTCAAGAAACAGTAATGCTGCTAAAGGGGATAATCCACTTTTCAATATTCTGTCCATTAATTGCTGAAACAGTGAAAGACTAAGTCCACATGCAGGAATATTTTTTATGGCCCAAAATTGAAAAATAAATGCTAGAAACTCAAAATTGCAAGATGACTAAGGAATGGATATATATATATATATATATAAAAAGATTCAAATATATGCTTACTATGCCAATATAGTCCATCTGACCTTAGAGTATGACCTATTTTTTTCATACTTATCACTCATATTATACATTTTCTCTTCCTTATTTTGAAATATGCTCCCTTAATCTGCTCACTGGCTGTATCAGTCTCTTGTAATGTTGTTCCTGTGTCTGACAACACACTAACATATCATAGGTTCATAGGTCTATACTAGACTAATAACCACTAGGGCCTTTATAAGCCTAGCCAAGCAACCCAAATGTGTCCCACACGTTATATATTTTAGACATTTATATAGTGGTGATTGTTGGTTATAACATGATTTACTGACTGTCTCTGTCCATCAGAGATGTGGATACTAGACCAGGGTTGAATTTTTGATTTCTCATCCAATCCTCCATGTTATGCTTAAATAGGATTAGAGAGGAAATTTGTTTATCATGGATGGAAAGGCTGTTCTAGAGTAGGATAATTTTCTGAGATATATATCTGTCTCTCCAACAGGTCCTATTTATGTTGTAAGGAAAATTTAAGTCTTTAGATTTAGTAGTTCTGATGCTATTCATTTTGTGGATATGCAACAGGTTCATCACAGTAGGATCCAGGGCTGCCTTGTATGTCAGGCATAGATCACCTCTTAGTAGACTGTAGGAGACCTAATATAGAGATAGGGTTTTGGGGCAATCTGCATTGGACATTGTATACATGATCTGTATTCTTTTTGTAAGGGACCTTTGCATATGTTCCAGTGCTGCATGTGCCTGATCGGGTACATACCGAAGGGGACATTATACTCAATGATGGGTCTGATGAGGCCCAAGTATAGTGGTACAATGGCTTTCCTGTACCTAGATGTCATGCACTTACTTATAAGTTGAGCAACATAGAGGGATATCCTTACTACCTTGTATATATGCTGGTTGAAAGCCAGGTTACTTTATACATGCTCCCAGATCCCTGACTACTGAGTCAAATCTTAGGGGTGTTTTATTGATGATATAGTTTTCTGGTGTGGCCAATTTCCAAAAGGTATGATAATGCATTTCTTCACACAGACTTTTAAGCCATGGTGTTGGCACCAGTCATTTGTGTGTGTTAGACCATCTTGTAAGATGTTAGTGCCTTGGGGAAATTCTATGATGGTCCCAGTTTGCAATCATCTGCAAACCTTGGCCATACAGAAGCTTTTAACATAAGTGCTGACTTCTGAGAAGTAAATCCCAAAGAGGTGTGGATCCAGCATAGAGCTCTGAGGGACTCCACTTGTGACTGTCCTCTTTAAGGAGGTGGTATTACCAATCCTGACTTCCTAGATTCTATCTTTGAGCCAGCCAGCTATCCAGCATATTATATAGGTTTTTATGCCTAATTCCATAAATGTGTTAACAATGACAGAGTCAGGTATTGTATCAAATTCCTTTGCCAGGTCAAGGTAGGCAATATGCACTGTTTTACCTCATCCATTGCCTTGGTAACCTTCTGAAAAAAGTCTACCAAGTTCAGTAGGCATGACCTTCCTTTAATGAAGCCAGACTGGGATGGATCCAGTGTCTGAAGGTCTCCTATGACTTTGTTGATCATTTCCATGATAACTCCTTCCATGGCTTTGCATATAAGACTAGGCAGACTAATGGGTCTACAGTTTCTAGGATCTGTTGATGGTTTGCCCTTATGAAGAGGGATAACTGCTGGAGTTCTCCATTCTCATGTCTCGAAGCCTGGTTTAAGGCTATAGTGAAATAGTAACTCCAGTGACCCTGATAGGTCATATTGTAGAATATTCGGGAGGCATCCTGGAGTATTATTAGGGCCATTGAGGTTGTGTTCTTGGCCTTAACGAGTGCAGCCAGGACATGCTCTCTATTTATAGTTGAATGGATTATGTTTGAAGGAATTTCTTGGGAGGTTGCTGGGGGTGGGGGTGGGGGTCAAAGAGCAGATTTGCTATATCACCCAGCTCAGTAATGTGGCACCATTAACCACCTGCTCAGTACACACCTGTGTGTTACCTTTCAGGTTTCTGACATAGCTGAAGAAGCCTTTATAGTTGTCTTTTGCCTGAGGGGCTCTCTTGACTGAGTTGATTTTGATTTTGAAGGAGACAGCTTTATGGTCAGACCTTACCAGTGAGGGCATGATATTGGGGGTGGTGCAGCATTTTTCCGTATTTGTGAGTATGAGGTCCAGTATGTTGGAACCTCTAGTGGTCATATGCACTAACTGGTTAAGGATGTTTGTATTCATGAATTCCAGGAATCTCTGTCCATACAGATTTGGAGCCTTGTAGGGTTTCCAGTCTGTAGGAGGATAATTAACGTACCCCATAAAAAAAGTGTTAGGTTGCATGGTGAGTGTTTCCAATAGGTATAAATATATGCTATGAGTTTCATGGCACATAGTGGGTGACATATACTTGCTAGGATATGGTATTGTATTTTATCTATGGTGACCTGCATGTGGAGAAACTCCAGCACATCATCATGTTTAACCAACCTAGTGGTATGCTTGTTATTGATGCATATCAAGGCACTTTCATGTTTAGTCCCTGTCTGTACAGCTACTGGTTTAAAAGTGTGGAAGACACTGAAGCCATGCAGTACCAGGGTATTCTCTGCAGCTTTAAACTATGTCTTGATAACTGCACAGATGTCTATATTCTCTAGGGTGAGGAGGTCTTAGAGGGAGTTTAGCTTTTTGTTTAGGCTCCTGGTATTTAGCAGTAACACCTTGGGGTTCAGTTGAGTTGATTTTGCTATGTCAGTAGGTTTGTCAATTTGGCATTGTCTAAAAAAGGTTCTGTGAGGAAGGATAACATTTTAGCCAGTGTTCCAAAGCCTAGAGGGTCAGGTGCAGACCATGCCTGGCAAAATAACATGGTTTGTTAACCATATCTTCCCTTGCTGACACATAATGGAGCCCCCATAGAATGACACCAGAAACTCAGCCAATTATTAAAATTAGTCAACTTTTGTTGGTATTGTGGCATCATTTTTGGTGAAGGTAATATGCTGCTCAATGCCAGGCTTATATGAACCTGAGACAAATAGGGAGCTCTATAATGTCATTCTTTATTTAGTCCAGGGAGGTGAGTTTCATGTCATTTACACCAACATGAACTATGATGGAATCATACTGGTACCTGTGGTGCAATGACTTGAGTGCATGTGTAACTGGGTGGATACCGGCTCCAGGCAACTAACCATTATCTTATATTTGTACAGCCTGGTTAGAAGGGCATCAGTATGTTGTACAATGGAGATCCCTATGACTACAGTCCTGGGAAGTCTGTTTGTTAGCTCTATGGTCTTTGTATTTGAGACCCCACTGCTTGAGGCTGTATGTATGCTAAGGATTGCTTTTGATGAGTGTTTTTGGGTTTGCTGAGGATAATCTTTGCTGATGGGTGCTTTAGGAGGTCTTTTTGTTTAGGAAGCTTGCATTTAAGTGCCTCAGCATATGCTGGTCTATGTGTCTGTTGTGTGCTATTTACGGGAGTGCTGTGTGTGTGGTTTTGACAACATGATGTGTGCTTATATCAGTAGAGATATAGTAAACCTCCAGACACTAGACCCAACCCAGTTTGGTTTCGTAAAGGGAAGATCATGCCTACTCATCCTGGTGGACATCTTTGAGAAGGTCACCAAAGCAATGGATGAGGGCAAAATCATTCACACTGCCTACCTTGACCTGGCCAAGGCATTTGACACAATACCACACTCAGGCATTGTTGACAAACTCAAGAGGTTAGGTACAAACCCGTATGTAACCCAGTGGATAGCCAGGAAGTTAGAATTGGGCAGTCCACCTCTACAAAGAGGCCAGTCACAAGTGGAGTCCCTCAGGGATCAGTGCTTGGACTACTCATTTTTAGCATTTACTCAGAAGCCAAGGCCAATGTCAGTAGTCTCTGGCTGACTAAAGTTGCAGATGATTCAAATTAGGAGCTGTCATTGAATCTCACACTGACACAAATGTTCTCCAGGAGGGGCTGACACAGATAAACAACTGGTATCAGAGTCATGGACTAAAACTAAACACCAAGAAATATATAAAAGTATCCTTTGGGAAGTCATCCATCCCTGGTAACTATCATATTGACAACACACCTCTTAGAGTTGACCTAGCAGTCAGGGACTTAGGGACACACATAGATAGAAATCTATCATTTGATCATCATGTGTCTACAGTGGTGAGGAAATCATTCTATGTTGTGCAACTTATAAACAAAGGTATGGCATCTAAGTCCAAGGAAGTCATTGTTCCACTGTATTTGGCACTCATCAGACCTATCATTGAGTACAATACCCCCTTTAGTATGTACCTAACCAGGCATATTCAACAACTGGAACATCCACAGAGGTTTCTCACTAAAAGAATACAGGGCATAAGTAATATATCCTATGCAGAATGCCTTAAGACCCTATCTCTGTATTGTGTCTCCTACAAGCTTTTGAGGGGAGATCTATGCCTGGCATACAGGGCATTGTCAGACCCCACTCTGATGGACCTCCTGCATATCCACAAAACAAACAGTACCAGAATTACCAGTACTAAAGAGTTAAACCTTACCTGTGATATAAATAGGACTTGCTGGAGAGATAGGCATGTATCCCTGAGATTACCCTGTCTATGGAACAGGCTCCCCATTCATGTGAAGCAGAGTTGCTCCCTAATCCAATTCAAGTGCAACTTGGACAACTGGATGGGAAACTGGAAATTCATCCCTCATTGGCACTTATGTCTCTGATGCAAACAGGTAACCTGCAACTGGTTCATCTCCCAGGCTCATGTTTGCACTTATCAAGGGTATCAGAACTCATCGGAGATTTGAAATGCATGGCTAGGCTTATAAAGGCCCTTGTGATTGTTAGCCAAGTAAACACCTATGAACCTATGAAGTATGAGAGTTTAGCCTCACATACTGTTTCAGTTACTTTAAGGATGAAGTGGTTGTTGGTAAACATGAGATAATTGCTACATTGTCATAAGATTCAAAGATCAACCAGGCTGGCTGCAGAGAAATTGGTAAAATGCATATCTATGTTGTCCAGTCCCTAATTGGTGTGCTACAAGGGTGTGGCATACAGACGTTGACAGAAGGATATTGAGGGTGCTGTTATGGGAAGGGGATTGGAGGCAGACTAGGCTATAAAATACTGTATTTAACAGTGTTGCCACTCAGAGTACAAATAGCTACTCTAGGCTTGTCAATGTGCAAGGTATTTGCTCTATATTTACTGCTTTATGGATACTGCTTTATGGGCAGTACTAAAAGCAGAATGTGATTCTAGATGTCTGCATCTGTGCAGAGCACTGGCATGGTTAGCAGCTCTGTGCAAATGTGTCAAATTTATATCAACCTTGGAAAAAAAGAAAACTGACTATTAAGCTCTTTGGCAATAAAATTACTACATTTACTGTCCTTTTGCATTCTTCCCAACTCAGACAGAACAGGCAAACATCTACTGCCACTAAATTAATAATCCTAGTCCTCCTAATGTAAAAGCACAGTAAAAGAGTGTCTGAACTGAAATGCTACCACAAACACATTTAAACATAAGGAAAGGTGGTAAGTAATTCAAGATAACAGTGGTATACTTGAAACAGCTTATAAAAGTGTGATTATTCACTAAACGTACTTTGCTTTGTAGAAATAAGCCTAGAGTCATTCCGTTGTGCAGAATTTATAAAGGTGCTAAAAACAAAGTAAACTGATTAATAAGCTCTCCAGCCAATAAAACAACTACATGCAGGAATCACTAGTATGTTTCCCAACCTATACAAACCAGGCTACCACCCACTGCCACTGGATGGAAAATCTTCTGTTTTCTTGATGCAAAAACACAGACAAAAGATTGCAAACATATACTACTTTATTCAATAGCTAGCAAGGTAATGAATCTGAGCAAGTAAATCAGTAGAACAGACAAGGACAGTACATTTTTATTCAAAATAAGCCCAAGAAAAGGCAAATAAATAATTCAAGATATCAATAGCACTGTAGAAAGGGCAGTTTAAAATTACCAAGTTTAAAAAAAAACAGATCAAGGAATGGGAAGATGGGTGAAAAAATAACCAGAAGGAAGTCACCAACAGTGCTTGTAAGTTTGCAGGCCTTGAGTCTTATCAGAAAAGACAAGGTCACATATATACTGTATATATTTAATTATCACACAAGAAACAAAATCATCAACTATGTCCATACCTTTCAACCTCCAACTACTTTTGCAACAATGCTTTGAAATACTTCTGGACCTTGCTTGGACTAAAGGGAAGTCTCTGTGTTCACCAGTGGCAGTGGTTAACACTGAACAGCCTGCCTGTCCCTGTAGGAGTGGTTACTGCCTAGAAGCTGTAGTTTTATTGGCCATTTTTGGTAAATTCTAAACTCCTTGATGTCTATCTCTTAAAACCCTGCTGCCTCGTGGTTTTGGTGTCTTTCCAGGCTTGTTAGTTGTTGCTGATGCACCTACCAAGGGGGGAAAACGCTGAGAGGAGAAAGGAGCTACTTTTGAAATTTTAAGTATTTTCTTCTGCTTTTTTGTTAAGAATTACTGCTTTGCCGCCTACTTTTCGGCATTTTCCAGCTTGCTAAAGTTTATATTTGTATTAGAAACAGTATTTAGAACACATCTAGAGCCTGTTTACTGCATTTCCTGTGTTGCACTTAATTTAAAATCGTTTTTTCTCTTAAAACTGCATTTTACCTGACTTTGGCCTAGCACTCAAGTGTGGGGTCATTCATTGCACTGTTGTGATTATTTTGCTACTTGTGTATCTCTGCTACCTTTAAACTAAAACAAAAAAGAAAAAAAAACAAAAAAATCTTGCTTTTTTCCCACTTTCTGAAATTTAAGAAAGTTCAGTTACAGATTTGCTGTTCTGAACTGTTTGTAAGTTTCTTGGAGGCCAGTGCTTGCTTGGACTAAAGGGAAGTCTCTGTGTTCACCAGTGGCAGTGGTTAACACTGAACAGCCTGCCTATCCCTGTGGGAGTGGTTACTGCCTAGAAGCTGTAGTTTTATTGGCCATTTTGGGTCAATTCTAAACTCCTTGATCTCTATCTCTTAAAACCCTGCAACCATCTTTTAGTGTGGTCTTGTGCACAGAGCAGCGTCGGGCAGCGCCGCTTAAACAAGCTTAAACTATTCCCGGCTCCACAAAGTCTACTCTTCACTTTTTCCCTTAGAACTGCTCTAAATCTCAAATTAAGCACTCTATTCTCATTCTAAAGCCCTGCACTTGCTCGTATAAGTAATCTCATAGGTAAACACAAACTAAAGCACTACATCCTCTTATACTCCTTCAAAGCACTTGCTCCCTATTGGTTCTTTCTGATCAGTCAATAAGTAGTTCCCTATATTATTCAGACATGTCCAAAGGTCAGTTTCGAGTTTACTCTCCAGTCCAGCTGGTGAATCTGGGAATCTTGAGGCAATGTTACAACTGCCTTACGTATACAGACCACCATCTTCTCCTCCCAACAAGCTCAAATATATGTGAGAGATGCAACTATATAGCCAAACTGGAGGCTAAGCTCTCTCAACCCAGTACTGGCACAGCCTGTCAGGAGGAGAAGGTAACCATACACACCACAAATCCAGTCTCACATAGACCTATCACATCAGCAAACCAAACACATAAACACACAAAAACATACTCGGAGGCTCTAAATAAAAATCTGCCTAAGCAGCAGAGACCTCCAAAGCAGACATCCAAGCAACACCTACCACGAAACAATATCCACGTAGCACATAGCTCACAAAGTCAGTGTGCCACACAGTCACAGCCCTTAAGGCTAAACAACACACCTAATACACTTGTAATAGGTGAATCTATTGTCAGACACACTGACGTCCCACTCACCAGGCTGAACAAGTAGAAGGTCACTGTAAGCTGCCTGTCGGGTGCCAGGATCCGCCACATAACACAAGCACTCGGGTCACTCCAAAGCAAGTGCAAGTATGACTCCGTCATTGTCCATGCTGGTGTGAATGACCTGAAATGTACCTCCCTGGACTACATGAAAAAAGACGTACATGAGCTCTTTAATCATGTAGCCCAGGCCAGTATGACCCTGACCTTGAGTAGCATCTTACCATCACCAAGAATGATGCCACAGTATAAATACAAAATGATACATTTTAACAATTGGCTAAAGTATTGGTGTCATTCAAAGGGGATCCAGTGTCTGTCAGCCTGGGATGACATGCTCAACAAGCCACATTGCTTCTCTAGGGACGGCTTGCACCTGTCACCCCTGGATTTTCGAATACTGGCTAAGTGCCTTTTTTAGGCAAGGCTCAAAAGACAATCCCACCCCCATAGACAACACAAAGAAAAAAAAACTAAGGGTAATGCTGCTCAATGCCAGAAGTCTAAACATCAAGATGCATGCACTTGAGACTCTCCTCAGTATGGAGAATATCGATATCTGTGCAGTAACAGAAACCTGGTTCAAGGCTGCCGAGAGCACCCCAGCACTACCAGGCTATACTTCATACCATGCTTTCTGGCCCCAAAACTCGAACCTAACCACAAAAGGAGGGGGAGTATCCATATTTATCAAAGATATGTTCCCAAGGAATGGCGTACAGCAACAGTGGTCCCACTCCACAAAGGTGGTGCCACAACAGACCCTGGAAACTATCGCCCTATAAGCCTGACTAGCCTGGTCTGCAAAGCTATGGAATGTATCATCATGGAAATCATAAACAAAGACATTGGGAACCGCCAGACACTGGATCCTACCCAATTCGGCTTCGTTAAGGGCAGATCTTGCCTCTTGAACCTGGTTGTCTTCTTTGAAACAGTTACCAAAGCCATAGATGAAGGGAAGGTAGTCCACACAGCCTACCTGGACCTCGCAAAGGCCTTTGACACAATACCCCACTCGGGCATCATAAATAAGCTCACCAGCTTAAATATCAACCCCTATGTCACAAGATGGGTTGCAAACTGGCTCAGGGATAGAACCCACATGGTCAGAATAGCAGGTGCCATAGGTGCCATGTCAGACTCTAAACCAGTTACAAGTGGTGTCCCACAAGGCTCAGTCCTGGGACCTCTCTTGTTCGGTATATATTTCTCCGAGGTACAGGCTAACACAGGTGGACTATGGCTGACCAAGTTCGCAGATGACTGCAAACTGGGTGCTATAATCGACTCTCTGACTAACACAAGCATCCTCCAAAAGGGTCTCACAGAGATGGATAACTGGTGCCAGAGCCATGGCCTAAAGCTAAATGCCAAAAAGTGCAGAGTCATCCCCTTTGGAAAAAACAAAGTGCCCACAAATTACCACATAGGTGGCAATCCATTAAGTACGGAAGAAGTAATTAGGGACTTGGGGACTCAAGTAGATAGCAATCTCTCCTTTGACAATCACATTGCCAAAGTGGTTAGAAAGACCTTCTGTATAGCCCACCTTATCATGAAAGGGTTCACATCTAGATCAAGAGAGGTCATTGTGCCCCTCTACTCATCACTTATCAGGCCCATAATTGAGTACAATGCCCCGTTTGGGATGTACCTTACCCGACACCTTCAGCAACTGGAAAGAACACAAAAGTATCTCACCAAGAGGATCAAGGGGCTCAAACAGATGCCCTATGCAGTTCGGCTAAAGAAACTCCAGCTCTACTCAGTTGCATACCACCTACTCAGAGGCAATCTGTGTCTGACGTATAAAGTCATGTCCAACCCAGAATTAATGGACATGCTTCACCTCAGGAAATCTAAATCCCTTAGAGCTACACGCTCCAGGGACCTGAACCTCAGCACAGAAATAAATAGGACATGCTGGAGGGACAGATTCATATCCCAGAGGCTCCCCTCACTCTGGAACAAAATCCCAATCCATGTCAGGCAGAGACCCTCACTGACCCTCTTCAAGAGAAATCTTGACAAATGGATGGGAGATCGTAAGTTTTCCCCTGGGATCTCTTCTGTGTCGCTGCTTGACAGAGGTAGAGTAAACAAACCTTAAAAGGGCTACCTTCTGTGACCTACTATACAGAGGCATAGTCAACTAATCTAAAAGGGTGGCGAAAGCCAAACATACTCTGGCTAGGCTTATAAATGCCCTAGGGCAGATAGCCTAGTATCAACCTATGAACCTATGAACCTATGAGCTGATGAAACACCTAAAGGAAGTCTAAAGAATTTGAAAATGTCTAATAGCCTAACAATTTTGAGAATGTCTTAGTCTCCTTTTATCTGCCAGAAAACCCAGCTTGCATCAAGTACTGAAAAAATATTACTTATATAATAATAATAATAATAATAATAATAATAATAATAATAAAACTATGTCCTATGTTATTATTAGTATTCTGCAAACTGGCACTTTAAATTTCAGTCTTATAACACTTGGCATTCTAAACTTTCAGTATTTTGAGCATTGATATTTTAAGGTTTCATTATTTTGAAATTTCAGCATTCCAGTCTCGGTATTTTGATTTTCAGGATTATGGCAATTTGTTATTTAGAAGTTGATATATACATATATATATATATATATATATATATATATATATATATATATACATATATATATATTTATACATTTTTGTAATTTTTAATGAACCATACTTACGTATTTCACATTAATTATATAACTTGACCACACACACACACACACACACACACACACACACACACACACACACACACACACACACACACACACACACACACACATATATATATATCTATATAGATTGTCGCCTCACAGTTAGACGTTGCACGTTCGATTCTCAGTTAGAGTGTCTTCTGTGTGTCGACATGCGTGAATGGGTGTTCCTTCGCTGAAGGTTGTGCGTTAGGCATGGCACACCAGCACGTAAATCTCTACTGCCAATCATTAGTGGACCGGATTTCCGCCGTGGCGACCCCTAACCGGGAAAAGCCGAAAGACAGTTTTATGTATATATATAGATATATTTATATATAATATATATATATATATATATATATATTATATATATATTATATATAATTTATTTATTTATTTATTGACATATATATATATATATATATATATATATATATATATATATATATATATATATATATATATTATATATATAATTTATTTATTTATTTATTGACATTTGTTAACCAGGTTGGTCCAACTGGGCCCGAAGACCATTTCCAGTGGAGACCCGAGGAGAAAAGCTCCAGATTGCAAAGACATTTCAGATTAAAAAATCACACTCAAACCATTTACAGTATATAATAATTCACACCTAGATAGTACAAAATTTAGAAGTATAACAAAGAATAAGTAGACAGTTTGAAAAAACACATAGTGCATCAGTAAATAGCAAACTGTACAAATATACAAAAAAAGAAAGTACACTGCAATATTTTAGACTTCACTTTTTGAAGGATAAGCTTATCAGGTAAATACCTAGAAGGTTACTAGTTAAAAATAGGGAGAGAGTATTGTAAATTTGCAAGTGGTGGGAATATGTAACAAGGGAGAAGAAAGAGATTAGGTGGGATGATACCAGAGTTGAAAAGGTGCTATTTAAGTTCTTTCTTAAAGTGAAGTGAGTGGGTAATTGAGCAAATGTGTGCAGGAAGTTTGCTCCTAGCTTGGGCTACAGAACATTTATACAGAAGTTTTCCCACATTTTTCCTTGGATGGTATATTTCTAGAAGTTGCTGGTTAGAGTTGTGTAGGGTCTAATATGGGGAGTAGGTGGATATATGGGAGGATATAGCAGAGCAGGAAGATGGTTTGTATAGGATATTGAGTTAGAAGGAGTTGTTGGAGAAGTTCAGGCCATTGCAGAGTGTTTAGTGCTAGGCAGTGTTGAGCATTGTAAGGAGAGTTCATGATGAATCTAGTTACTTTGTGGTATGTTTGTTGAAGTTTGAGCAAGGTTGTGGACTGAATATTAGTTAGAACTGGGGCAATGCATAGAAGGAAAGGGTGAAGAAGTGCTTTTGCCAGGGAGAGTCTGCCACTGGGGTTTAGGAATTTTTTTGTTTTGATATAGTAGTCCTAGTTCCTGGTGTTTTTTTTTTTTTTTATACATTGGAGTATGTGATGGTTAAACTTAAGTTCATCATCAATGATAACACTTAGGAGCTTTGTGTCGGGTTTGGGTTTTATGATAGTGTTATTGGAGGATGTAATAGAGACATTGGATTTATGATGAGAGAGGGAATGGGAGAGGAAGAGCAAGAGTTTGGTCTTTTTTGGTTTAAGGATGAGTAGATTATTGTACAGCCACTTTTCAGTGGATAGGAGACTGTTTTAGATTAGGGTGAGAAGTTATTGGTAGAGGTAGATATGAGGGTCGAATCATCTGCATATTGGATGAGAGAGGATTGTTGACAGTCTGCCGATATATATATATATATATATATATATATATATATAGATATATACAGATATAGATATACAGGTATATAGATATATATATATATATATATATATATATATATATATATATATATATATATATATATAGATATACAGATATAGATACCGATATAAGATATATAGATATACATTTTTATATATATAGTGTATTATAGTGTATTAGTTCTGGTTTAAGCACTTGGGCTTCAGGCCAGTTATTTTACATTAAGAAGGTTTGTGGTCTGCACTCTTGTGGGAGAAGAGGCTGGACTCTGCCCTTCTGAGCTGGGAATTTCTGGTTAAAGGTTTATAGTTCCTGAATATTTGAACTGTATCTTACTGAAATTGGTACACCTTGTTTGCTGTAGCATAGACTAGATCCAGGCCTGCTGAATCTAGCTTTGTTTATATGCTTGTTGTTTGTTTGCTTGTTAATTCACTGGAACGCTTATACCACCTAATACTGCTTCTCAGCTTCTGTGGATCACTAGTGATATCTGCATTGCTTACTGTACTTATTTCCTTGTTTCACTTGAAAGAAAGTTACTGTTTGTCTTTTTGCATTTAAGTTACCTGTAACACATTGCACTTAAGTTACCTGGCACTTGCTCACTAAAGCAATTATATAAGTCAGCACTAAAAATTAAAAGCACTACACCCTCACTCCCCACTGGCCCTGGTTTTCAATTATTAAGGAATTCCCAATATTATTCTAGCATGTCCAAAGGTCAGTTGTCAATCTCCTCTCCGGTCCAGCTGGTGAATCTGTGAATCTTGAGGCAATGTTACAACTGCCTCATGTACACAGACAACCCTCTCCTCCTCCCAACAAATTCCAACACATGTGAGAGATGCAACCATATAGCCAAACTGGAGGCTAAGCGCTCTCAACTCAGTACTGGCATAACCAGTCAGGAGGAGAAGGAAACCACACTCACTACAATTCCAGTCTCACATAGACCTACCACGACAGCAAACCAAACACATAATCACACAAAAACATACTCAGAGGCTCTAAATAAAGATCTGCTGAAGCAGCAGAGACCTCCAAAGCAGACACCCAAGCAGCCGCTACCCCAAAACAAAACACGTGCAACACATATCTCACAAAGCCAGTGTGCCAAACAGTCACAGCCCTTAAGACTAAACAACACACCTGATACACTTGTAATAGGTGACTCTATCGTCAGGCACACTGACGTCCCGCTCACCAGGCTGAACAAGGAGAGGGTCACGGTGAGCAGCTTGTCGGGTGCTAGGATCCGCCACATAACACAAGCACTCAGGTCACTCCAAGGCAAGTACAAATATGACTCAGTCATTGCCCATGCTGGTGTAAATGACCTGAGACGTACCCCCCTGGACTACATGAAAAGAGACATAAAGGAGCTCTCTGAGCATGTAGCCCAGGCTGGTATGACCCTGACCTTGAGTAGCATCTTACCCTCACCAAGAATGATGCCACAATATGAAGACAAGATGATCAATTTCAACAATTGGCTTAAGTACTGGTGTCATTCAAAGGGGATCCAATGCCTGTCAGCTTGGGATGATATGCTCGACAAGCCACGATGCTTCGCTAGGGATGGCTTGCACCTGTCACCCCTGGGCTTTCGGATATTGGCAAAGGCTCTTGCTACCCCTATAGTGCCTTTTTTAGGCAAGGCTCAAAGGACAAACCCACCTCCATAGGTATCACAAAGGGATAAGAAACTAAGAGTAATGCTACTCAACACCAGAAGTCTAAACCTCAAGATGCATGCACTCGAAACTCTCCTTAGCATGGAGAACATCGATATCTGTGCAGTAACAGAAACCTGGTTCAGGGCTCCCGAGAGCACCCCAGCACTACCAGGTTATACCTCATACTATGCTTTTCGGCCCCAAAACTTGGACCGAACCACAAAAGGAGGGGGAGTATCGATATTCATCAAAGATACCCACACCTCCAGGTTGGTGGCAAAGCACGAAGCATCAGAGACTATCCATGTGCAACTAACAGTGGGTAAAACTGCCTTCCAGTTTATAGCCTGCTACAGACCACCCTCCCAAACCCAGGAACCCCACTCGGCCTTCCTGAGAACACTGGAAAATATGAAGGTCTCTCCAAACACCATTATATTGGGCGACTTCAACTACCCAAACATAGACTGGGAGCATTACTCTAGTTCCAACACCCTAGCCCAAAGGTTCCTAGAATTTATAAACTCAAATGCTATGGAACAACTTGTTACCACTCCCACAAGAGGGGAAAACATACTGGACCTGATCATCACCAACATGGGGACTCTATGCTCCAGACCAGAAGTGTATCCCTCACTGGTAAGATCAGACCATAAACTAATCTCACTGGATATTCACATTCCGACCCCACCCCCTGCCCAGAAAACCACAGTGAAAAACTTCTCTAAAGCAAATTTTACACTCCTCAAAACTGAGGTGGAATCCTTCAAAGCCCCCGGGCCTGTGGAAAATACGGCCCAGACCGCAGAATCCTTTATAAACGCATTCTATGAACACCTTCAGGAATGCATGGATCATGCGATCCCAAATAAAACCAAGACCCAATCCTCCAAATGCAGACGTCCTGTCTGGTGGACCCTAGCCATAAACAAACTATACAATAGAAGGAGGAAGCTACTAAATGATAAAGCAAAATCCCAAAAAGGGAAGGCATCACTGATCAGTATTAGCAAAAAACTACGGGCACACATAAAATTGTCTAAGGCCAGCTTCGAGAGAAAAATTGCACAGGGCACTAAGGATAATCACAAGGCTTTCTTTAGTTATGTTAGGAACCTGGGTGGTAATTCCCAGATATGCTCAGAATTATTCCAAAATGACAAAAAATACACCGAACCCACAGACATTGCCAACATCCTAGCTGACAGGTTCAGTGCAAACTCCCCCTCCCCCTCCCCACCAAAAGGGCAAATATCTATCCTAGCAGAGTGCTGCCCCCCTGACATCTCAGATGCTCAGGTAAGAGCCGCCCTCTCCAAAGCAAAAAACACAGCATCAGTGGGACCAGATGGTGTCCCGGGCTGCGTCCTACATGAACTCAAAGAAGAGCTAAACCCAAACATAAAACTACTGTTCAATCTCAGCCTTACTACAGGATATGTGCCCAAAGAGTGGCGTACAGCAACAGTGGTCCCTCTCCATAAAGGTGGTGCCTCAACAGATCCTGGAAACTATCGCCCCATAAGCCTGACTAGCTTGGTCTGCAAAGCTATGGAAAGGATCAACATGGACCTCATAAATAACGATATTGGGGACCTACAAACACTGGATCCTACCCAGTTCGGCTTTGTTAAGGGCAGATCCTGCCTCTTAAACCTGGTTGATTTCTTTAAAACAGTCACCAAGGCCATTGACGAGGGGAAGGTGGTCCACACAGCCTACCTGGACCTCGCAAAAGCCTTTGATACAATACCCCACTCGGGCATTATAGATAAGCTCACCAGCTTAAATATAAACCCCTATGTCACTAGATGGATTGCAAACTGGCTCAAGGACAGAACCCACATGGTTAGAATTGCTGGAGCCATGTCAGACTCCAAACCAGTTACAAGTGGTGTCCCACAAGGCTCAGTCCTGGGACATCTCTTGTTCGGTATATATTTCTCTGAGGTACAGGCCAACACGGAAGGACTGTGGCTGACCAAGTTTGCAGATGACTGCAAACTGGGCGCCATAATCGACTCTCCAGCCGACACAAGCATCCTCCAAAAGGGCCTCATAGAAACAGACAACTGGTGCCAGAGCCATGGCCTCAAGCTAAATTCCAAAAAGTGTATAGTCATCCCCTTTGGCAAAAACAAAGTGCCCACAAATTACCACATAGGTGGAAATCCATTAAGTACAGAAGAAGTAATTAGGGACCTGGGGACCCAAGTTGATAGCAATCTCTCATTTGACAACCACGTGGCCAAAGTGGTTAGAAAACATTTTATATAGCCCACCTAATCATGAAGGGATTCACATCTAGATCAGGGAGGTCATCGTGCCTCTTTACTCATCCCTCATCAGGGCCATAATCGAGTACAATGCCCCTTTTGGGATGTACTTTACCAGACACCTGCAGCAACTGGAAAGACCCCAAAAGTACCTCACCAAGAGGATCAAAGGGCTCAAACAGATGCCATATGCTGCCCGGTTAAAGAAACTCCAGCTCTACTCAGTGGCATACCGCCTGTTCAGAGGCGATCTGTGCCTGACGATAAAGCCATGTCCAACCCGGAATTAATGGACATGCTGCACCTCAGAAAATCCAAATCCCATCGAGCTACGTGCTCGAGAGACTTGAACCTCAGCACTGAAATAAATAGGACATGCTGGAGGGACAGATTCATAACCCAGAGGCTCCCTTCACTCTGGAATAAAATCCCAGTCCAGGTTAGGCAGAGTCCTCATTGACTCTCTTCAAGAGGAATCTTGATGAGAGGATGGGAGATCATAGGTTTAGCCGGCGTTTCACTTCTGTTTCACTGTTAGATAGAGGCACAGTATACTAACCTCGAAAAAGGGCATAGCAAAATAAATTTAAAATGGGTGGCGAAAGCCAAACACATTCTGGCTAGGCTTATAAATGCCCTAGGGCAGATAGCCTAGTATGAACCTATGAACCTATGAACCTATACATATATATATATATATATATATATATATATATATATATATATATATATATATATATATATTTATATGCATTTTTTTCTAATTTTTAATTAACCATACTTATGCAATTCACATTAATTAGTTATATAACTTGACACACACACACACAGACACACACACACACACACACACACACACACATGCACACATATATATAATATATATATATATATATATATATATATATATATATAGAGAGAGAGAGAGAGAGTGAGTGAGTTTTGATATGTTAATTCACTGGTATTTATTCAATGGTTTGATACTAATTATATATTTAAATTAGTTTTTTGAAGGATAATAGTCATGTTAGATCTAGCCCTTTAAATTTTAGAATTTGTGTTGTTCCTTGATTATCAGCTGACTGTGCTGGAGCATGTGTCAAGCATATTTCTAACAGCTGGTTTTTTTTTAAACCTTCTGAAGTATGTTTCTAAAAAGAGTTGAAAGCACTAAAGTTTTGTATTTTACAAAAAAAATGTTTGCTTTGGAATATCTATGGCTCCTGTTTCTCACCTCAGCCATCCTACTCTGGAACTTTTGTCGATTCAGTAGTGAGGTTGGATAGCGTGGAATATTTTGCTGTCTCTTCAAGGTACCTCAACAATGCAGTATAATCAATTGGAAACTCAGCATGCAATGCCTTATATGCCTCATACACCTTTGAAACATCTAAAAATGAGAGTGCCAGCAGTTTCTTAACACACATTTTTACTCTTCCATTACAGCTGTAATCACTCATCAGTCCAAGTTGTTGAATCTTCTGCCACAGGCTCGTCACCTTAGCAATATATTTTGATATGTCTTTAATGGCTGTGGGTTCATAGTCATTACACAATATAAACCTCTCTTCTACTGTGAAAACAATGTCATTGATTAGATCAAGTATGCAAGTCTACATCAAGCTATATGCTTTTAGAGATTTTTTTGGACATTAACATAAATAAAAGTGGAATTGTTCTACTCATATCATTATATATAATAAGTCTGTGCAGGCTATAAAGTTATCTATATAGTTTTCCTTTAGAGAGGAATGTTCCATCAATTAAACATATCATTGCACTATGTAAGTCCACTAAGTTAACTTGTCTAGAAAAAACTATGACAAGCATATTCAATGCTACAGCTGACATATTTAAGTAAAAATTCACCATTTTTGGGTTTCCACTCAGAAACATCACGATGCTTTAAACTTATTGACATCTCAGCACATTCTGTCAATTGCTTACAGAATAATTTGTGAACTCTTTGGACTAAGCACTTCCTGCTAGGCAAAGTTACTGCCACAGCCATTGATGTGGATACCATAACATCATCGACAATTATACAGGGAGATCTCTGGACTCTAAGGCTTTAATTCTAATCATAGTCACTGCAATGTGGTGTTCTACATCTACTTGGTCATGCAGGTGTTGGTGCTCTGTAGATTTTACAAGCACTTCTCCTGCAGTAGATAGTTCCATAATGGCTCTCTTCTTACATTTCTCACTCTATTTAAACCTGTAAGCTCAATACTTTCTATTATAAGTGACGTTCTACAAATTATATAGGAGGTCATCTACCTGTAAAATGGGCTTACTGTGCCGAGACTCGTGTACGGTATACAGCCCTTACTATTCCACTTGTATGATGATTGTTTGCTTTAGCCTCCATTACTGCAGAGTGACAAGAAATGGCGCACAAAACTAGTTCCAATGTTGTCTTTTCATGTTCTCTTATGAGTGTTATCAGTCAATAAGGTCACAATACAATGTATCAGTCAGGGTTATGCTTTCTGTCCATGATGAGGACTTCTGTACAGCTTTTGATGTTTGTCATAATCAAGGAGACTACTTTCAATACATGGACATTTCAATGTCAGTACACCTTATTTATGGAATTTGACAAAATAACCATTCATGGCAATGTTAGGTTTCCATGATTACATACTAACATTATTATATCATTTCTGACTAATATGTTAACTAAACTGACATAAATGCTTTGAACTCATATGATTCTGCTAAACTACCTGTAAATATTGCAAATAATCCTACCTCTATCCCAGCTCCAATATCTCTGCACAAGGCTACTTTTGTCCCTCACCATTCAAAACTCTGTCTTAACACTTGCTTAACCTAAAAACCTTTTCTTTACCCTGTCAGTCCTCTTCCACTTCTTTCCACCATTACTGTATCCTCTCTCTCTGACACTCAGCTTCTCATTTCATTGTTTAGCACTACCACGAAGAACACGTATGTAATAGAATGTGTCCTACTACCACTTGTTCATGTAACTACAACATGTGGTCACAGTTAAATCTTCTGCTTCCTGCCTGCTCTGTGAAGGCCTGCCTGACAGCAGCACTGTGGAATAACTCTCTTATACTTTACACTCTCAAACCTCCCTAACTACATGGAATACAACTTGCTAGTAAATTCAGACTTCAGCTTTTAATCTCTCTCAACCCCAAAAATTCTTAATATTTCTGTCAATCATTATAATTCTTCTGTGATTATTTTTGTTATGTTTATTATTATTTGTAAATATTCAATGTCTTCATTCTCTTTATTTTTTTTTACGTGTACAATCATTTTGACTATGTACTTAATGTTATTCATTATGGATTTCATGTTATGTTCTTAATCTCTGTGGGGCTTTTCTCCCTGCCCCTTCACTGAAAAGTTTGGACCTTCTATGTAAATAAATGCTAATCAGTCAATCAATTAATCAATCAATCAACCACAAGTCAAAAGGCAGCATAGGATCTTGATATAAATATCTATAAATTTCTAGCTACACCTCTTGATATGAAATTCATGAAAATGGAAGGTTGCAGATTCAGACAGTTTCTAATTTAGGTAGTCATTGTAAAGTAAACCTAAAAATCCTGTCTGCACACTTTGCTTAGTTTAGTGGTACTAAGCTGGTAAATGAATACAGATTCACAATAAACACTGAAGCTAGCAGATGAAGTAGTTATCGGATAGCAAGGTCTTAGCACATAGGGTTACCTTCATTTCCATTATTAAAAGCCCGCATTTGCGCTTGTTTCCCACCTTTCCTGACTGTTTGTAAGCTTCTGAGCCCCCCAAGCCTTTCTGTGTTGGAGGGTAGCCTTTTAGCTTGTCAGTGGGAGTGGTAAGCACTAGGTAGCCTATCTACCACAAGAGGTTTCTGGACCAGAAATTGTAGTTTATTGTCTGCTTGGCCAGTTTTTCCATCTCTTTCAACTTTCTGGTTTAAAAGCCTGTGTTTGGGCTTGTTTCCCGCTTTTCCTATAACTAGTCTAGTCCAGATACTGATTTGCTGTATCCAGGACTGTTTGTAGCTTCTGAGCAGTGCCAGAGTCTGCTCTTCAATTTTTCCCTTAGACCTGCTAGTTCTCTCCTCTCCTCTCCTGCACTTTTACTAGCTTATCAGTCTAGCACTTTACCACACTTCTTGTAGCAATTATTGTAGCAAACAAAAGTGCTATCAGCACTAAATGTTTTACAAGGAAACAGCTCCAGTACTTATTAATAATACCCACCCATCCAGGCATGTCTAAAGGTCAGTTCATTGTGCTTTCTCCTATTAACCTGGTGAACTTGGGCATCATGAGGCAATGTAGCAGTTGCTTCATGTATACCGACAATCCTCTCCTCTTACCTCCCAACACTCAGACTTGCGATAGATGCACTTATATATCCAAATTAGAAGCCACGCACTCTACAGTCAAAACTGGAATAGCTGGTCAAGAGGAGAAGGTCAACACTTGCACCACACCACATGAAAGACATAGCCCTCCAGAACACACATCAGCACTGCCTTCACATAAAAATACAAACCACACACCCACCTTTGTGGAGGCTTTCAATAAAAATCTACCCAAACAGCAGAGACCTCCAAGGCAGAAATGCATTCGACCACTACAACACAACACTAATCACGAGATACATAACTCTCTTAAACAGTGTGCTACTCAACCAAAGCCCCTAAGGCAGAACAGCATGCCCAACACACTAGTCATAGGTGACTCGATAGTGAGGCACACTGATGTCCCACTCACTAGGTTGAATAAGGAGAAAGTAACAGTCATCTGCCTGTCAGGTGCCAGGATCCGTCACACAATGCACGCACTCAGGTCCCTCAACAACAGGTACAAATATGACTCTGTCATTGTACATGTGGGTGTGAATGAACTGAGCTGTACCTCCCTGGACTACATGAAAAGAGACATGGAGGAGCTCTCGGATTATGTAGCCCAGGTGGGTATGACCCTAGCCCTAAGCAGCATCCTACCATCACACAGAGTGATACCACAGTACAAGCAGACAATGATCGATTTCAACAATTAGCTAAGTTTCTGGTGTCATACTAAGGGAATCCAATATCTGTCTGCCTGGGATGACATGATTAACAGATCTCAATGCTTTGCCAGAGATGGACTGCATCTGTCACCCCTGGGCTTCCAGATACTGATCAAGGCTCTTGCCTCCCCTATTGTGCCTTCTTTAGGCAGTGTTCGAAAGACCAAATTACCACTGTAACAGCTACAAACAAATGCAATTTGAGGGTCATGCTGCTCAATGCAAGAAGTCTAAATCTGAAAATGCACTCACTCTAGGCACTCCTTAACATGGAGAACATTGACATTTGTGCTGTAACACAGACCTGGTTCAAGGCAGCAGAAAGCACCCCTGCACTACCAGGCTATAACTCATTCCACACCTTTCGGCCCCAGAACTTGGACAGAAGGTCCAAAGGCGGTGGTGTTTCCATATTCTTAAGGGATGCTCACACCTCTAGACTGGTAGCCTAACATAACGCATCAGAGATATTTCAGGTGCAGCTAACATTGGGTAAGACAGCGATTCAGGTCATAGCCTGTTATAGGTCCCCAACACTGTCCCAAGGCTCAGACTCCATGTTCCTAAGCACACTGGAGAATATTAAGGTCCAACCTGACAATCTCATACTGGGCGATTTTAACTACCTTCCTTTAACTGGGAAAACTACTCATGTACCAATACACTTGCCCAATGTTTCCAGGAATTCATTAATTCAAATTCCCTCGACCAGCTCATTCTTACTGCCACTAGGGGTTGCAACATCCTTGACCTGGTCATTACTAATATGGGCTATCATTGTTCTATATCAATAGTCAACTCCTCCCTGGTTAGATCCGACCACAAACTGATCACCTTGGAAATCCACATACCTCCCACCTCACCCCCACCCCCCACAAAGGTAACCACCATGAAAAACGTCTCCAAAGCTAACTTTGGGCTCCTAAAAACAGAGGTGGCTAACTTCATGGCACCCATGCAAATGGAGAATAGTTGCATGACCATCGAATCATACACCAATGCACTGTACAAACATGTACAAAAATGCATGGATCTCGCCATACCCAATAGAACCAAGACACTCTTCTCCAAAAAAAGGAAGCCAATCTGCTGGTCCCATGCTATAAACAAACTCTACAATAGAAGGAGGAAACTGATGCGGAATAAGGTGAAGTCCCAAGACTGGATAAACTCCCTTATCAGCTTCAACAAAAAGATGAGATCCCTCATCAAATCCTCTGAAGCTAGCTATGAAAACAGAATTGCAGCAGATAGTAAAGACAGACACAAGGCCTTCTATAGTTATCTAAAGAATCTCCATGGCAATATCAGATTTGCTCTGAGCTACTGCACAATGGTACCTCCTATACCGAGCCAACAGATATTTCTAATATACCGGCCAACAGATTCAGTGCCAACTTTACCCCCCCAAGGGATGAATCACAATGCCAGTAGATTGCTAGGCACCCTGTATTACTGCTGCACAGGTTAAAACAGCACTGTCCAAGGCCAAGAATACAGCTTCCATGGGACCTGACAATATCCCTGGCTGTGTTCTACATGAACTACAGAGTGAACTGGCACCTCATCTGTGTGCCCTGTTCAATCACAGCCTCACCTCTGGTTTTGTCCCTATCAAATGGCACAATGCTACAGTAATCACTCTCCACAAAGGAGGAGTGACTACAGACCTCAGGAACTATTGCCCCATTAGTCTGATGAGTCTGATATGCAAAGCTATGGGACGCATCATCATGGACCTAATAAACTAGGATATAGGGAATCTCCAAACTCTGGATCCCACACAGTTTGGTTTTGTGAAGGGTAGATCATACCTGCTCAACTTGATCGACCTCTTTGAGTCAGTCACCAGAGTTGTGGATGAAGGCAAGGGGGTTCATACAGCCTACCTTGATCTGGCCAAGGTGTTTGATACCATTCCCCACTCAGGAATCATAGAAAAACTCACTAAGCTAGACACCAACCCCAATATCACCAGGTGGGTTGCAAACTGGCTCAAAGATAGAACCCTTGGTGTGAAAGTAGCGGACTCCAAGTCAGACTGCTGAAGAGTCACAAATGAAGTCCCACAGGGTTCAGTCTTGTGTCCTCTCTTGTTTGGTATCTACTTCTCTGAAGTCCAGGCCAACACAAAGGGTCTCTGGCTGATAAGGGTCACAGATGATTGCAAGTTGGGAGCTATTATTAACTCCGAAAGTGATGTTGACATCCTACAGAAAGGCCTCGCTGTGACCAACAACTGGTGTTAGAACCATGGCCTTAAGCTCAATGCCAAAAAATGTGTCGTCATCCCCTTTGGGAAAAACCCAGTTCCCATGAATTACCACATCGATGGTAGTCCACTGAACACAGAAGGTGTTATAAGAGATCTGGGAACACAAGTTGACAGCAGCCTCTCTTTTGTCCACCACATTGCCACTGTGGTCAGAAAGTCCTTCTATGTGGCACCTCTCATTACTAAGGGTTTTGCATCCAGAAAGAAAGAAGTCATTGTCTCCCTCTACTCTTCCCTCATTCATTGAGTACAATGCCCCATTTGGCATGTACCTCACTAGACACCTACAACAAATGGAGAGGCCGGAAAAGTACCTCACAAAGAGGATCCTAGGCCTTAAACACTTGTCCTATATGGACAGACTCAAAAACTCCAACTATTCTCTGCCACATATCGCCTACTTAGAGGCGATCTCTGCTTGACATACAAAGCCATGTCTGATCCAGCTCTGTTAGAAATGCTAAATCTAAAGAAATCCTAATCCCTCTGCATTACACGCTCCAGTGACCTCAGTCTCATTAACACAATCAACAAAACATGCTGGAGGGACAGGTTCATAACCCAGACACTGCCCATGCTATGGAATAGACTTCCCATACATGTCAAACAGAGCACCTCACTGGCCCTCTTCAAGAGAAATCTTGATGAGTGGATGGGTAATAGAAAATTCACCCTGGGGATCACTCCAGTGGCTCTCTACTCAACAGAGACACTGGGAACTAAGGTCAGGTGGCATGATGTCTGGGTAATTCTATGGGCTAGGTTTGTAAAGGCTCCAGGGTCATTAGCCTAGTACATACCTATGAACCTATGAACCTATGAACCTATACTCCAGTGTGTTTTGTTCAATATGTTCATAGGTTCATAGGTAGGTACTAGGATATCTGCCCTAGGGCATTTACAAGCCTAGCCAGAATATGTTGGCTTTCACCTCCCTTTTAGACTAGATTCCTGAGCCCCTGTCCAGCAGGGCCAGAGAAGTGATCCCAGGAGTGAACCTACGATTTTCCATCCACTCATCAAGATTTCTCTTGAAGAGGGTCAGCGAGGGGCTCTGCCTAACATGGACTGGGACTCTATTCCACAGCGGGGGAGGCCTCTGGGATATGAATCTATCCCTCCAGCATGTCCTATTTATAGCTGTGCTGAGGTTTAAATCCCTGGAGTGTGTGGCTCTAATGGATTTGTTTTTCTTGAGGTGGAGCATGTCCATTAGTTCCAGGTTATACATGGCCTTGTACATCAGGCAGAGATCGCCTCTGAATAGGAGGTAAGCAACTGAGTAGAGCTAGAATTTCTTTAGTTGAGCTGCATAGGGCATCTGTTTGAGGCCCACAATCATCTTGGTGAGGTACTTTTGAGGTCTCTGCAGCTGTTGCAGGTGTTGGGTAATGTACATCCCAAATGGGGCATTGTACTCAATTTTGGGCTTGATGAGTGATGAGTAGAGGGGCACAATGACCTCTCTTGATCTAGATGTGAACCCTTTTGTGATTAGGTGAGCTATATAGAAGGTTTTTCTAACCACTTTGGTAATGTGATTGTCAAAGGAGAGGTTACTATCTACTTGGGTCCCCAGATCCCTAATTACTTCTTCCGTACTTAGTGGATTACCTCCTATGTGGTAGTTTGTGGGCACTTTGTTTTTCCCAAAGGGGATGACTATACATTTTTTGGCATTTAGCTTGAGGCCGTGGTTCTGACACCAGTTATCCATCTCTGTAAGACCCTTCTGGAGGATTCTTGTGTCAGCCAGTGAGTTGATTATGGCTCCCAGTTTGCAATCATCTGTGAACTTGGTCAGCCACAGTCCTCCCGTGCTTGCCTGTACCTCAGAGAAGTATACATCGAACAAGAGGGGTCCCAGGGCAGAGCCCTGTGGCACACCACTTGTAACCGGTTTAGAGTCAGACATGGCACCCACAACTCTGACCATGTGAGTTCTATCCCTGAGCCAGTTTGCAACCCATCTTGTGATGAATGGATTGATATTTAGGCTGATAAGCTTATTTATGATACCAGAGTGTGGCATTGTGTCGAAGGCCTTTGTGAGGTCCAAGTAGGCTGTGTGGACTGCCTTTCCCTCATCTATGGCTTTGGTAACTGTTTTGAAGAAGTCAACTAGGTTTAGGAGGCAAGATCTGCCTTTAACAGAGCCGAATCAGGTAGGATCCAGTGTTTGGAGGTTCCCAATGTCTTTGTTTATGAGATCCATGATGATGTGCTCCATAGCCTTGCAGACCAGGCTAGTCAGCCTTATAGGGTGATAGTTCCTGGGATCCGTTGTGACGCCCCCTTTGTGGAGTGGGATTACCATTGCTGTACGCTGCTCTTTGGGTACATAACCTGCGGTGAGGCTGAGTTGGAACAGTGAATTTATGTGAGTGTTTAGTTCTTTTTGGAGTTTGTGTAAGATGCAGCCCGGAATGCCATCCGGACCCATTGATGCTGTATTTTTTACTTTGGAAAGGGCTGCTTTCACCTGTGTGTCTGTGATGTCAGGGGGACTGCATACTTCTGGGATAGACACAGGTCCTTTTTTGGGGGGGGTAAAGTTTGCACTGAACCTGCCCACCAGGATGTTGGCAATGTCAGTGGGTTCAGTGTACTTTGTACCATTTTGCACCAGCTCAGAGCAGATTTGGGAGTTACCACCCAGGTTCTTGATGTAGCTAAAGAAAGCCTTGTGATTATCTTTAGAATCTTTGGCAATTTTTCTTTCGAAGCTAGCCTTTGATGATTTTATGAGGGATCGAAGTTTTTTTGCTAGTACTGATCAGGGATGCCTTCCCTTTTTGGGATTTTGCCCTATCATGTAATAGTTTCCTCCTTCTGTTGTAAAGTTTATTTATGGCCGGGGTCCACCAGACTGGTCTCCTGTTTTTGGAGGAGTGAGTCTTGGTTTTATTTGGGATGGCATGATCCATGCATTCCTGTAGGTGCTCATAGAATGCATTTGTGAAGGATTCTACATTTTGGGTAGCATTTTCCATTAGCCAGGGTGCTTTGAAGTTCTCCACCTCAGTCTTGAGAAGTGTGAAGTTTGCTTTTGAGAAGTTTTTCACAGTGGTTTCCTTGGTTGGGGGTAGGGTCGGGATGTGGATGTCCATAGTGATTAGTTTATGGTCTGATCTTACCAACGAGGGGTTAACCTCTGGTGTGGAACATTGAGCCCTCATGTTGGTGATGACCAGGTCCAATATGTTGTCCCCTCTTGTAGGAGTGGTGACCAGTTGTTCCATGGTGTTTGAGTTTATAAATTCCAGGAACCATTGGGTAAAGGAGTTTGGACTTGATTAGCTTTCCCAGTCAATGTTTGGGTAGTTGAAATCCCCCAATATCATGGTGTTTGGTGAGACCTTCATATTATCCAGTGTTCTCAGGAATGCTGAGTGGGGGTCTTGGGACAAGGTGGGTGATCTGTAGCAGGCTACAAACTGAAAAGCAGTTTTGCCCACTGTTAGCTGCACATGGATGGTCTCCGATGCCTTGTGCAGTGTCACTAACCTGGATGTGTATCCTTGATGAAAATGGATACTCCCCCGCCTTTAGTGTTTCGGTCGGAGTTCTGGATTTGGAGTGTCTGTGCTATACCATCATGTTGATAACGGACTGAAAATCCAGGGTTAAATTTACATCAAGAAGGGCTTCCTGTTGTACTATCAATTTGAGCTCCATGTTACCCCAAGAACAGATGTAAGAAAAACTTTGAAGAACAGTTTAGAATTAGTTTCTCTCTTAAAATACTGTTTGGCCCTATCCCTGCCTAAGCTCTTTTTCTGAACCTTTTAGTTATTTATTTATTTATTTTACATTTGTTAACCGGGATGGTCCGACTGGATGAGGTCCATTTACAGTGGAGGCCCGGGGAGAAAAGCTCCACTTAATTAATATAACAGACAATGATAATAATATATAGTGTAAAGTAAAGACTTTGTTATTGAGCAGTATTTTGTGCATAATAGAACAGTACGCAAAGAAAGGTCATATCAGCAATATATACAAGTAAACATTAAGTTAGTCATCAAAATAAACCTCTAATGGAATGAATATTGCTCACAATATTAACTGTGTCCCTAATGACTAGTATCGTTGATGTAACTCACTAGCTTTCCCGCCTTGGAATTCACAACTTAAAGAAATACAGATTTCCCCTGCTTCCCTTCAGGACAAATGTGAAGCCAGTTCCATGGCATGACAAGGAAGGTAAAGCTACTCTTGTTTTATGACAGGCATGTTCTGTCTTTTCCTGCTGTGTGGTGCTGTTTGTCCTGTCGTAATTTGTCATGTTCCCTCCAGTTTTTTGTCTTCTAAACTTTACAATGATTGGTACTAGAACTAGCAAATCCATTATACATGAATGGAATGCTGTATTGTCTTATACCATGCTTTAGTTAATGGAATGAGGCTGTACTAGTTTGCCTATGGTATGTACAGCAGTCGCCAGATAGTTACTAAGCGCCATGCAATCACTTTAGTGTTGCAGTATCTGTACTCTCTGGTGACTACTGTAGCAATGCAGCAGAATGTGGCATGTTATATTGCAGGGCAGACTTTTCCTCCTGTACTGTACTATGTTCCATCTTCTTAAGTGCATTTGATGAATCACAGTCTGAAACATTTTATTTGCATAAATTCAATGCTTTGTGTCTATGGAAGTAGCTCTGTGTGCCTCACACTTTTTTTCTTGAATTTCAGTTCTAGAGTTCACACAGAAAATATGTTTTTAGTTTATGCATCAACATGGTACTACAAATTGTGAATAATACTTGCATTCACATTTTTCTACTCAATTTTCTTTAATAAGAATCATGGTATCTTTTTTAATAAGAGTCAATCACATTCATTATCTCACAGCTTCATATGTGTGTGTGTTCACTTTAATAGCAAGACACAATGCAACCACTGCCAGATTTATAGCGGGTGGCTTCTCAGGGCCTTCCTAATAAAACCACCCACAGAATAGCTGTGAGATGTGTTGCAAGTGTTGCAGTCCCTCAAAACTGAAGATATTTGCCCTCATCCCAACACTTATTGTAACTCTGAAATTGACCACCTGAAAAATAAGTACAAGCACCCTTAATCTGTGTGAAAATAGAATGTGTTTTTTTTACGTATCAGAGCATCAGAGTTATAATAAATTAGTGTGTGTGTCAGGGGGTGGTAAGTGCTGCAGTAGCTGACATGAGGGACAGGATGGGGCTTGCCCCTGCAAATAGCCAATGCTAAAAACTTGTCAACTTGGCTGTAACTCTGCCTAGTAGGAAGTGTTTAGTCCAAAAATTTCATAAGCTATGCTGCAAGCAAAAGTGACCAATAATTTGAAAGCATTTTGATGTTTCAGAGTGGAAACCCAAAAATGGTGAATTTTTATTAAAAAATGTCAGATGTAACATTGAACATGCATGTCGTAGTTTTGTCTACACAAAATAACAATGCACTTATGTCGAGCGGCTCAAAGCTGTAGTTCTTGAGTCAGCATTATAAGTGGGGTGATATGGGAATGTTAGTATTATAAGTGTGATGATACGGGAATGCACTTAGGGAGAGTTTGCAAATGTGCATATACAGATGGCTCCTCTGTAAAATAAGCTTGATTCATAAAAGGTGACAATTGTTGATGCTGCCTAGATCTTTAGGTCTCACTATTTGCATACATTGAGTGCTTATTTCTATTACACTGTGCACTTTAAAAGGCTGGAGTTAATATGCAGAAATTTATTTTTAAGCACATTTGACATTATCTGTTATACATTATATAGGTTACTAGCTAAAAAATGACTTTGTTCTAGAAAACTGTTTTTTTCCAAAGGAACACCTATAGGTCTGTTTGATTGTACTGTCATGTGATTTTCTTTCTCCCTTTATATTTTGCCACTAAATTACCCTACTGATTCTGCTAGCTAAAGGACAGACATTTCTACATGAACGTGTTTCAGGATGACATATCTATGTTCTTGAACTACAGGCGGTAGCATTAACATGACATGCCTTGTGGTTCCGTGACCCAGCTGGAATACCACTCACCAGTAAAGAAAGCAAGGATGGAATTATCTACACAGCAGCTTCTTTTCTGGAAACTTTTCCTTGGTGAATTAAAACGTGTCAGACTTGTTTTGGTTGTGAGCTTCTGATTTATATGCCCATAGTACTATACTGATGTTACATTTTATTTGTTTAATGAAGTATATTGTTTTTCAAGCAAATAATTTCTCTTAGCCCTTTGTGAGAAAGCTGGAACTATTATTTTTACAGCCTAATCCTAAAACATACAGAGAAAGGCTGATTCAAAACATTGCACAGCTGTGAACATTTTATTGTGTACCCTTGATACCAGTTGTGACTTTTCTTTACCTGTCTTTTAGGTTCAGGCCCTTCATCTTAATGTATAAACTGTAAAATAGAGTGCCACTTTTATCTGTAAAGTTAAACAGATGCACCCATGTTTATTTTGCTCCCAGGCACATGAATCCTAGCTACAAATCTTGCTAATATCTTTTTTGAAGGAGTCGGGGAGGAAGAATTACGAATGAACTGACCAAGCTTTTGTTTATCTGTGGTGGAGGCATGGGAATGTGGCTGTCAGTAAAAGGCACATCTGTTTGAAGAAGTGTCACACATATAAACACACTTGTGGGCGGGCTGGGAGGAAGAGATCAAGAGAAACGGCCTAGGAAGAAAAAAAATAAGACAGATTTTACAAATATAGCCCCCTCCCCCAATGCTGTAAGACAAGTACTGCTTGAGAATTGTTCCAGGGACTTTGTTGTGGAAATTAGGTTTGAATAAGGATGTGCCCTAGGGGATTCTGTAGACAAGTGCCATTTCATTCCTAGCAAAACAAAAACATGAGCTGCTAAAGAGATACCTCCAGAAGTGCTGGGAGGATGTTTTTGCTTGTTTTAACAGTGGTTGGTGAGACAGACTTGTTTTCACAATACTTACCGAAGGGTAGGTGAATCTGACCTTTAGATATTTTACTGAAAGTGCATATCTTACATCTTAAGAAGACAAGTAATTTCAAAATCAACTCACTTGTATAGTTAGCAAGCAAGCAAATAAATAAATTAATTAATTAATTAATTAAAATGAGTACCATCCATAGAGGCTGCCATAAGGTCCAGCTTATAGCATTTTAACTTAGGAGTTCTTCATATGTGTCTAGATACTGACAAAAATAAAATGCTGCTGGTAGTTAATCTACTAATGACGATTATGATGATGATGATGATGATGATGATGATGATGATGCAAGAATACAGAATGGAGTTATTTAAAAGTTTGCAATGCAACAAGATTGTTAAGAAGGAAAGTTTAGGAATACAAAATGTATATAATATGAAGAACAGCATGGTACTGGAAAACAGTGTGAAGCTTATCAGTTTCTCTTGTATATACATGGCCAAATGAGTGCACATGTCTTGTATACTTCAGTAGAACCCCAGGTGCTGAAAAGTGCAACAGAATATGACAAATCCGAGTATGTATGGTTAAAAAAACATAATTGTATTTCTCTGCTTTGACCAGTAATCTTTTAACAAGGATCACACTCGGAGTAAAACTCACCACAATATAAAATATATAAGGGCTAGTGCACAAAATATGGCAACTTAAGTAAAATCCTGATAAAATCACATAATGACATGCAAAACAAATGCCATATGTTAGAAATGGGATCTAGTTATTAGAATATGGTAAAAACAAACTAATACCATTTAGTATAAAATAACTTTGTAGTGCAGAAAATAATCACAACAGTTCTACAGTAATGTAAATCGAGTGGTATGTTGAGTAATTTAGATTACAAAACAGACTAAAGCTAGAAATAGTGAAACATAATAAGTGACACAAATGCCAGATGGAAGAACCATTAGAAAAACCTGAGGAGTATAAGGTGTCTGTATGAGCAATACAGCTGCAATTGTCGTAATGCAGGACGTATCACTGAATCATCAGTACTCTGCACAGGGTTCATTTTCCCACTCGTCATTCTATTTACACTGCTTCTCTTTTGGTTATCACTAACTTTATGCTTGCTGTATAGCTTCTCTTTCTTCTTGCTCACTGCTGTCTTACAACTTTTACCTTTCTTAGTCCCCCTGCATTCTTCCTCTGTGTCTTTATTATTACTTCTCTTGTTTTGTCCTCTAAATGCCTTATCTTACCTCTACAATGTTCAAGGCTTAAACCTGCTTCTTACTCTTTTCTTGTCCTCTACTGATTCCACTTATCCACTTGCAAAAGTTAAAGTGTATAAAAGTTAAATTCAGCTGTATAAAATTTAAAGACATACATGTGAAGAAAAATGTGGCAACCTCTAACTGTTACAGTGGAATGGGGATATGAGTGGTTTGCTTTCTGCACTACATAATGGGAAGATATTGTACTGGTGCATTTTATCTATGTTTTGTAAAATATAAACCTCAACATGGTGTAATGTCTATACGTAGTATCCCTCTTTTTTGTGAAACTAGTTTACATAACTTTTGTGCTCTACATTTAACTGTAATTGCTAAATTGTGTTGCTAATGTTTTGAATGTAACCCAAGCTGAATCTTTATTTTATTTTTATATTTATTAACCGGGTTAGTCCAACTGGCTTTTTCAGTGGAGACCTAAGGAGAAAAGCTGAAAGTAATTAGTGAAAAAAAAACAAAAAAAACCCAATTTAAGTTGTAAGATACTGGGCCGGATTTGCGAAAGCTTGCATGGAGTTGTAGAGTAGAGTAAGATGTCAGACAGTCAATATGTCTGCCGAGCGATCCAGCAACAGCCAGCAGGGGCATGCATGAGAGCTTCTAAAGCTACTCTTGCACGGACAGCATCATGGTATTCAAATTACCTCATTTCCTGCTGAAAGCTATGCAAATTAGGTAAATTTGCAATCCAGGAAACACTAACCTGTCCGTGGAAGAGTAGTGTTATTTGCAGACATGTACTCCGTTGGTAAACGAGTACCGTTCTGCAAATTGCTAACCGGAGCTATTACAGCTCCAAATAAAGGATGCATCCAGTTGAGGAAGCATGCCAATGGCCAAATATAAGGCCATTGGCATTTTTAAATGTTTAAAATTATTAAAATCTAATTTTTTTTCCCCTGTTCTCCTATGTTTAAGCATAGCACAGCACCATGGAAATGTGTGGCGCTTAAAAAAGCAATAAAATAATTTCAAAATAGCCACAAATAGGTATTTTCACTAAAAAGCTTATCCTTCCATGCAGGTGAATGGCAGGCTGAAGACAACATGGCCACTGAGTACTGGTTGCTAAGGGGGGGGGGGGGAGCTCAGTGTAAGAGATGTAACCAAGCATTAGTAGGCAATCCTATGCAAATGAGAATAAGGATAGTGAATCCCAATTTTCCCTAGCATGTGAGCCATGTCCCAAGAATGTAAGTGTAGGAGTAGGTGAGTAGTAGAGTAGAAGACAGGTGACATGATGAGGGGGTATGTCAGAAAGGCTGTATGCCTATTGGAGCACAGTGTCCTGTGTTTGACCTGAATTGCTCAGGATTGCAAGAGGCATGTCTACAGTTGTCCTTTTTGAAAATCAGAAACCAAAGGTGTACGCTGTGAAAATATCTGAAATTTCTTGCAAACGGGCACACAGCTTGTGCGCGCGTGTGCGCCCGTGTGCGCATGTTTGTGCTTGTTTGCACGGCGCTGCCCTGGGCGGAAACAGAAAGGAAAAAGGAAGGAAAAGAAGTAGGAGGAAGTTAACCAAGGAGAACTAGCAGAGCTGCCAGGTGAAATATATCAGAATCAGCCAATTACACAGGCAGCAGACTATCCCAGCCCAGCCCAACACTTTAAACTCTGCAAACAGCATTCTTCCCTGTTTTTTTCCCAAGAACTCTGCAACACTGCAGTATACAAAGAGGGAAAGCTTAAAAACTTTAAAGTCAGACAAAATATTAGGGGCTGCTCTTGCTATCATAAACCAACATGTGCAAGGTGCTGATGGTGGTGATGTTGTGAATGCTGCTGAGCAACCCACAGTGAGGAGACGGAGAAGAGTGTACAGACCCAGGGTAACCTACCTGGGGCTACATGAGCTGGAGATAGTGGAGCACTATAGGGTGGACAGAGACCTCCTGGAGCAAACTGTTGAGCTGTGATATCCACGCCTCTCACATAGAACCAACAGAGGGGAACCCATCCCAGTGGATATCAAGGTATGTGTTGGCCTAAGAATACTAGCTACAGGTACCTTCCAGAGACCAATTGGTGATATGATGGGGATTTCACAGGCATCAGCATCCAGGGTACTGCACCAGTACCTGGATGCCATGTCAGCACATGTCGGTGAGCACGTATATTTCCCAAATTCCCATGAGGCATTGGCCAGCAATATGCGTCTTTTCCCCCAAATAGCAGAATACCCTGAAGTAGTGGGTGCAATAGACTGCACACACATACACATCAAAGCACCACCCGGTGAGCGGGGTAGGGTCTACATCAACCGCAAGGGCTTCCACTCCATCAACTGCCAGGTCGTGTGCGATGCCCAGGGCATGATTATGAATGTGTGTGCTGGCTGCCCTGGAAGCTATCACGATTCCCACATCTGGCATCTGATGCAGCTGTACCAGAGATTTGCCAATGGGGACATCCCTGACAGTCACCTAGTGGGGGATGCTGGATACGCACTGGAGCCGTGGCTGATGACACCCATCCGAAATGCACACACACCCGAACAAGAACTCCATAATGAGGCACATGCACAAACAAGAAACATTATTGAGCGTGTGTTTGGGATGCTCAAGTCACTGTTCCGGTGCCTGGACACATCTGGTGGAGCCTTGCAGTACTCATCAACTACATGTACCCAAATTGTCATGGTATGTGCCATGCTACACAATATGATCCTGCAAAAACAGCTGCAGCAGGAACAGCATGGGGCAGGGCCAAACAGCTGCCCACCATTGCCAAGGCCTGCACAGGCACAGCGTGACTCAGAGGAGGAACAACCTGAGCCTGCCCCAGTAGGCAGAAGGAGGCATGCCCAGTATGCCCTGGCCTTGGCAAAGAGGCAACGCATAGCACATACACTGACTCAGTAGGAACCCTGGAAATGATACCTCTCTCTGACTCGCACATACAGTAAAGAGGATGCCTAACTTGACACTACCTGTTTTCAAACATGTATAGGGTGTGTACTATGTGCATCTGACATAGGCAGCCCTGCAGCACCACCACAGGGGTTGAGCGGGTGGCCTAATGGTTAAGGTATTTGCCTTACAAACACAAGGTGCAGGGCTTGAGTCTCACAAGGGATAATTGGCTAGGCTTAAAATGGCTCACAAGGGCAGTTAGCTTAGTACTAATCTATGAACCTGAGGAATGAGTGCCCTATTTTAAGCAATATAATAACTGCTATGCAAATTTTACCAGTATTGAGCATATTTAAATACAATTACATGTAGCTGCTCACCGAGCTAACCAGCGCAACATTGGGCAATGTTGGGCAGTCGGGCATGGTCAGGCAAAGTTGAGCAAAGTCGGATAAACAAGCTCACACCTGCTTTACTGTTCCTTAACCAGTCTGGTCTGCCCAGCAGGAAAATAAAAAGCAGTGACAGGGCTCAAACTCAGGATACTGTGTACTATAGTCACAGTATTGAACCACTAAGCCATGACAGCATTTCACTAGCACAGACACAACTTAACTCACTCACACATACCAGTTGGGGGGGGGGGGGTCACATACCTAACAGTCACAGCCAGCAGGACAATTGTAGACAAACGCAAACACAAACAAATGCTGTATCATGCCCTCTGAAGAGGCATATGAGTAACCTCCCCCCAGGTCTATGCAGACAGATAACAGCAGGCCAGGCAGTGTGATGTGGGTTGGGTAGGCTATGAAGTCACAAACTAATATGCATGTAATTGGAAGCTAAGGTCTGTAGCGCAGTGGTATGCCTCAAGCCAGTACGATAGGCAACAGTACAGACTGAAATGGAGTACCTGACATAGCAGTGCAGGCCTAGCAAATATGTATGTGTCAGGTGAACCCTTCGTCCTATGTACACCCACAGTAACAATAAGGTGTGCCCCCCCAGGTAGAAATGTACAAATAATAACTGCCCCCACTATATGTAGAATGACTCATGGAAGCCCTGCAGGCACACTGTGCTTCCTGTCGATGTACAACACAAAGGTGAGCCCTGAAGTAAAAAACAACTTGATTTTCACACACATATAGTATATATGCTCATACTGGGCATGCTCACACATTTAAACTAATTTAGCAAATTTCAGTCATCAACATACTGAAACGTCATACTGGGCATGCTCACACACTTAGGCCATGTCTGAGTATAGCAGTGGGCCACACATATCTGGCAGTTGCAGTTCTTACTCCAGACACTTGTCACTATTCACCAATCCTGCCTTCTGCACACACTGATATGAAAACAGATCCATATAATATACTGGACACCTGTCATAATCAAACTATGTACTCCAAGTACTTAAGTTGTTCAAAAAAAGTGAAAAACTAAAGAAGCTCAATAGTACTCCGATCAGTATCATCAAGAAACAATGAGCACTCCTAACATTATCTAAGCCATGGTCAAAGAGTCCATAGAGAACCATGAAGCTGTCTTTCGCTATGTCATAAATATCAATGTAAACTCATATATGTTCTGAGTCAGTGCAAACTGTAAATGAATACATGTACATGACTGACATTGCCAACATCTTGTTAGACAGGTTCATACATATTTACCCCCTCCTCACTGACAAAAGGGCCCATTATCATACCTGGAGATTGTGAAAACCCAGAAATCACATATACAATGGTTAAACAGCTCTTTCCAAACCTAAAAACATGGCCTGTATGGGATAACATGGTTTCCCTGGCTGTGCCATATGTGAACTCCAAAACAAACAGACCCTGCACCTGAACAGTCTGTTGAGACTCACCATTTGTACAGGATATGAAACTGTTGAATGGGCTACATCAACGTTTGGCACACTCCACGCGTGTTGGTGCACAACAGACCATGGGTACTATTGTCTTATAAGCCTAATAAGACTGATGTGCAAGGCCATGGAGTCCATCATTATGGAACTCATAAACAGAGCTATTGAGAGCCTACAAACACCCAACCCTACCCATTTGGTTTGGTCAGGGGCAGATCATGGTTCCTAAACCTGCTAGACAGTTTTTAAGGCAGTCACCCAGGACATGCATCAATGAAATGAGCTACACACAGCCTACATAGACCTTGAAAAGCCCTTTTCCAACATCCCACACACATGTTGTATCCACAAAATCAACAATCAATATAAAGGTCCTACCAAACACCATGATATGAGGAGATTTCAACTACACAAACATTGACTGGGAGAATTACTCGAGTACAAAGTCCTTTACCCAATGCTTTCTAGAGTTATAAACTCAAACAGCCTGGAGCAGCTGGTCATCATGCCCACTAGAGGTGACAACATACTGGACCTGATCATCACCAACATGGGGGATCAGTGTTCCACACTAGAGGTAAACCCCTTGCTGGTAATATCAGATCATGAAGTAATCACACTGGACATCCACATCCCGACCCCCCCCCCCCGTCAACAAAACCACTGTGAAAAACTTTTCAAAAGTAAACTTCACACTTCTCAAGACCGAAGTGGAAAGTTTCAAAGCCCCCTTGCTACAGGATAATGCTATCCAATCTGCAGAATCCTTTACAAGTGCATTCTATGAGCATCTACAGGGATGCATGGATCAAGCCATCCCAATTAAAACCAAGACTCACTCCTCCAAAAAGAAGAAACCACTCTGGTGGTCCTTGCCCATAAATAAGCTATACAACAGAAGGAGGAAACTAACACATGATAGAGCAAAATTCCAAAAAGGAAAGGCATCACTGATCATTATTAGCAAGAAACTACGATCACTCATAAAATAATCCAAGTCCAGTTTCTAAAGAAAAATTGCCAAGGAATCTAAAGATAACAACAAAGCCTTCTTTAGCTATATCAAACATTTAGGTGGCAACTCTCAGATATGCTTTCAGCTACTGCAAAATGGCAAAAAATACACTGAACCAACTGACATTGCCAACATCCTGGTGGACAAGTTCAGTGCAAATTTCACCCCCTTACCCCCAAAAGGGCCCGTGCCCATCCCAGAAGAATGCAGAGCCTCAGACTTCATGGACATGCAGGTAAAAACAGCCCTCTCCAAAGCTAAGAACACAGCATCAATGGGACTGGATGGTGTCCCAGGCTGCATCTTACACGAGCTCCAAAAGGAACTAATCCCTTACCTACATTCACTGTTCAGACTCAACCTTACCACAGGCTATGTACCCAAAGAATGGTGTACAGCAACAGTCATCCCACTCCACAAAGGTGGTGCCACAACAGAACCTGGGAACTATCGCCTGGTCTGCAAAGCTATGGAGCGAATTATCATGGAACTCTTAAACAGAGACATTGGGAACCTCCAGATACTGGACCCTACCCAATTTGGCTTTGTTAAAGGCATATCCTGCCTCCTAAACCTAGTTGACTTCTTTGAAACAGTTACCAAGGCCATAGATGAAGGGAAGGTAGTCCACACAGCCTACCTGGACCTCACTAAGGCCTTTGACACCATTCCCCACTCTGGCATCATAGACAAGCTTACCAGCTTGAACATTAACCCCTATGTCATGAGATGGGTGGCCAACTGGCTCACGGATAGAACACACATGGTCAGAGTTGCAGGTGCCATGTCTGACTCTAAACCAGTCACAAGTGGCATCCCACAGGTCTCGGTCCTGGGACCTCTCCTGTTCAGTATATACATCTCTGAGGTACAGGCAAGCATGGGAGGACTATGGCTGACCAAGTTCTCAGATGACTGTAAACTGGGGGCCATAATTGACTCTCTGGCTGACACAGACATCCTCGAGAAAGGTCTTACAGCGACAGATACCTGGTGTTAAAACCATGACGTCAAGCTGAATGGCAAAAAATGCATAGTCATCCCCTTTGGAAAAAACAAAGTGCCCACAAATTGCCACATAGGTCATAATCCACAAGGCACGGAAAATGTAATTAGGGACCTGTGGACCCAGGTAGATAGTAACCTCTCCTTTGATACTCACATTGGCAAAGTGATTAGTTATTCCTTCTATGTATCCCACCTAATCACGAAAGGGTTCACCTCTAGATCAAGAGAGATCATTGTGCCCCTCTACTCATCACTCATTAGGCCCATAATAGAGTACAATGCCCCATTTGGTATGTACCTTAATTGGCACATGCAACAGCTGGTAAGACCACAGAAGTACTTCACCAAGAGGATCATGGGCCTCAAAGAGATGCCCTATGCAGCTCGACTAAAGAAACTCCAGCTCTACTCGGTTGCTTACTGCCTGCTCAGATGTGATCTATGCCTGACGTATAAGGCCATGTCCAACCTGGAATTAATGGACATGCTCCACCTCAAGAAAAACAAATCTCTTAGAGCTACACGCACCAGTGAATTAAACCTCAGCAAAGCAATAAACAGGATGTGCTGGGGGGATAGATTCCTGTCCCAGAGACTTCCCTCACTCTGGAATAGAATCCCAGTTGATGTTAGGCAGAGCCACTTGCAGACTCTCTTCATTGCACCCTGTAACTCCATATTGCTTGCTGAAGTGTAAAGACGTACTTAGTTTGAATTAAGAACACCGCACTAGCTCACTGTGTGTGTCTCCCTGGGGAGAAGCAACCTTTTTGGAGACTACTCAAACACCTTAAAAGTGGTATACTCATCTTTGTCAAGTCCGATGATGTCATCCTACAAATATACCTGTGAAAAGGTGAAGTCCCAGTAATGTGTATAGCGCATCGTGTAAATGTGTATTGTTGTAGTATCATAATGTAATTAAGTAGGGGGTTTGAGTCCTGTATTTGCCAACTGTATGTGTGTCTCCTGGGGGAGGAGCAACCTTTTCGGAGACTACTCAAACACCTTAAAAGGGGTATACTCATCTTTGTCAAGGCCGATGATATCACCATCCTACAAATATACCTGTGGAAAAATGGCATCCCAATAATGTATATAGCATGTCGTGTAAATGCGTACTGTTATAGTAGTGTTATATAGTTAAGTAGGGGTTTGAATCCTGTGCTTGCTGTGTATGTGTGTCTCCCTAGGAAAAAGCAACCTTTTTTGGAGACTACTCAAACACCTTAAAAGTGGTATACTCATATTTGTCAAGTCCGATGATGTCACCATCCTATAAATATACCTGTGGAAAAATTAAATTCTATTAATGTGTATAGTGCGTTGTGTAGATATGTCCTGCTATAGTATCATAATGTAGTTAGGTAGGGGTTTGAATCCTGCACTTGCGAACTGTGTGTTTCCCTGGGGGAAGCATCCTTTTTGGAGACTACTCAAACACCTTAAAAGTGGTATACTCATCTTTGTCAAGTCCAATGATGTCACCATCCTACAAATATACCTGTGGAAAGATAGAACCTAATGTGTATAGCGTGTCATGTAAATGCATATTGCTGTAGTATCATGATGTAGTTAGGAAAAAGTTTGAATCTTACACTTGCTGTCTGTGCTCCAGATGTGTGATGCTAATGGGGAGTGGGTTTTGATTTTTATAGTGTATGACATATCACAATGACAACTGTATGTGCATTACACATGTAAGGTAGCTGTGAGGCAAATCCATATACATACATGTGACCTCAAGTATTTCATAGGTGGATACTCTGCTTTCTCCATGAACGCATGTGTTATCTTTGCCAGACCGTGCTGGCGCTTTCCAGACCTTAGGTCACTTCTGTATGCTTGTGACAAGCTTAGCCACTGCAGTGATCCCTGGGCTATGGCTTCCATTTCACATCCACTCATCACGGTTTCTATTGAAGAATGTGAGTGAGGGTTTATGCTTGAGGTATATTTGAAACCTGTTCCAAAGCGAGCAAAGTCTGGCAAAGATGACTAATCATTATAGGTGTGCAACAACCTCTGTGGATCTGCATGCAAACCCTTTATTGCTTATGTGCTCCACAGAGGGATTTCCAAAACCCTTTGGTAATGTGATTATCAAAGGAGAGATGACTTAACACATGGCTCTATGTATACATTAGTACCTGTTCCACATTTTGGGGGCTACTACCTATGTGGTACTCTGGGGATACTTTGTTTTCTAAAAGTGGATAACTATGCTTTCTTAGGCTTATAGCTTTACAGCATGAGTTTGACACCAGGTATCTATCTGTATGATACCCTTTTGGAGGATGTGTGTGTCATCTGGAGAATAAAGTATAGCCCACAGTATGCATATTCATCAAACGTGGGCAGACATATCCCTACTGTGTTTGCTTGTACCTAAGAAAGCTATATGCCAAACAGGAGTGGTCCCAGGACTGAATTCAGGAGAATACCACTTGTTACTGGCATAGAATAGTACATGGAGGCTGCAAATGTTACTGTGTGTCCTACATCTGTGTGTCAGTTGTCAAGCCATCATCTAACAATCGTTTATGGTCAGTCTGTTGAGGTTATGTCTAATACCAGTATGTGGGATGGGTATGATTTGCTGGAAAGCTAAAGCTTGGCTGTGTTGACCTCCCCTCCCTCACCTATAGCCTTGTTGACTGGCTTGAAGTCTACTAGGTGTAGGAGCCATGATCTGGCCTTTAGAGAACCTATGTGGGTATGGTGCAGTGTTTGCAGGTCCATAATGTCTCTGTTAATGAGTTCCATAATGCTGTGCTCCATAGCCTTCCAGATAACATTGGTCTGGCTTATAGGGTGAGAGTTTCCAGGACCTGTTGTAGTTCTACCCTTAATCAATTTATGTTAACATTTGCACTGGGTGTGATGAGGGTGGACAGGTTTAAGAATAAATATATTTGAGGGTCAGGCCAGGTTTGAAGGTTAGTAGACCATGCCAGATATACAGGATTAAGTTGGTTTGTACATGTGCTGAGGAGGGATGCAGAGTATATTGTGAAATAGATGCTAAGGATGAAGCCGCCATGTAACAGGAAAAGAGGAATGCCTAAGATGAGGTTTATGGCTGTGGTGAGAGAGGACATGCAGGTGGATGGTGTGACAGCGCAAGATGCAGAGGGCAGGAAGACATGGAAACAGATGATGTACTGTGGCGATCCCTAATGGGAGCAACCGAAAGGAGAAGAAGACATTGTAGCTTAACCCTTGTGGACTGTGAACACCATTACCATATGTCATTCCACAAGTATGTAACCTGTATAGAGGCTCCATCTGGACAGAGCATTTAGGTGAGTGGTGACTTCATATGTCAGCTTGTGTATGACACAGCCAGGGACACTGTCCAGTACCATTGCCACTGTGGTGTGGACCTTGTTAAAGAGATGTTTTAACTAGAGTGTCTGTGAATCATCAGGTATTACATTCTGCAGGTCTGGCAATGTAGCCCTTGTATAGTGACAGGGTGGTGAAATCCACATTCAAACTGTCTGACAAGGAATTGGTAATGTCAGTCAAATAAGTGTACTTTGTGACCATTTATATTAACTGTGACCCAATCTGAGATTTCCCCTGTAGATTATGAACAACAGTAAAGACAGCTTTAGTGTTGCCTTTGGAATCATTGCCATTTTGTATTTTGAAGCTTGCCTTGTATGTTTATTGAGGGATTGAATTTTCCAAATGATACTGACCAGAGAGGTTATTCCTTCTTGGTATGTAACTCTTTTTTGGTATAACATCACACCTTCTATTATATATTTAGTTTATGGCAGGGGTCCATGAGACCAATGCACTTTTACTGTATAAGTGAGAATTTCATGTGTTTGTGATAGCACAGCCCATGCAACCCTGTAGGTGAACAGTGTGCATTAATACAGGATTATGCAGCTGGGACACTGTTAACCTTAGTAATGCAAACCAATGACAGATAGGAACAACAGCATCACCCACAGCACAGTGTCTACCCGTGTCATACACACACATGCGTACTCAAGTTCCAAAATGTGTGTAGTACAATGCATACTGGCTACCAATAGAAACTATGGAGTATTAACACTGACCAATACAGGGCATGTCACCCTGCCCATGTGTCCAATATGCATGTACATGCAGACAGTGCACCTCCACCATGTTCACAAATGTACACCTGAAAACCTGTGCTTCACACACCCCACACTTACTGTCCACTGTATAACACATGCTGACACAACTACACACATCAGCCAAGTGGCACATGGGCAAACAAAACAAAATTGGAATAAACACTGGTGAAAACAATACAACATTGCTAATTACAGCTTTAATGCATCATGCCTGCTCAGCTACACCATCAAGGATATCATTACACTTTACTGCTGACAACATGCTACACATTTAACCATTGCTATACTTTATCAAAGTCACCCTGTGATTCAGCACCATGTTAGCCTGTTCCTGCATCAATGTTACAGATGACAGGAGGTGGCACAGGTTTCATCATATGCACAGGGTGTGTTGTTGGTTTGCCAGAGGCTTACACTGAGCCATACAATCAACATGTGTGTGAGTATGTGCGTGAGGGCCATGACTACTGTTATGGGCCAATGTTGATGTAATGTGTGTGGGTATGTGTTTGCCCTAGGTTTCTGGTTTATGTGTGTGTGTCTGCATGCACACAGTTCCACAATGTGGCTGCCATATACGGGGATTTGTGGGACAGTTACAGACTGTACCAGGCAGGCTTTACAGATCACCATCTCTGGCCGTGGATACGGAACCTGTGCCTGGCAGGGGTGCTACAGACAGTATCAGGTAATAATCCAGACTGGGTACTATCCTCAGAGGTTGACATATGTCCACTGGATCCAGGTCCCTGCTGGGACTGGCCAGAGCCATGTGCACGTGGTCTTCTAGGACGGTCTATGGACAGCCCCCCAACATTGCTGGGGCTGGTGCTGGCACTACGGGAGTGGCTGTGACTCCACGGCGACCTCCACCTGCTGATGTTGCTGGCATACGTCCACCTCAACGTCTCAACCATCCCACACTGTCCTGACACATGGACATGACATTGTGTAGGACATCCAATGTCTCACCCCAATGTCTATCAATGACCTCAGTGTAATTACATATGGCACCTGCTAGGTCACAGATACTGTCATTTACAGAGGTGTTATGAGCCCTCTGTGCCCTTAGTCCCTGTCTGGTGTACCACTCCATTCGTGCCTCCATGATAGCCTGGAACATGCGTGTGGTTGAAAGAGTTGCAGCACGTCTGCCAGGGGCATGATGACCAGCAGTGCTCTGATGAGAACCCCTGGGCATCTGCCTATGTGGTACCATTCCAGACATCTGGCTATAGCTACTGTGTCCTGATACATGTGCCATAGATACCATACTGTCCTGGTCAGTGCCAACCGTACACTTTCCCTCAGCTAAGGGCAATGGTGATAATGGATGTACATGCAATATGACTGTGTGCATGGATGAGGTGGAGACTTGTGTACTGTCAATTGGTGGCCCAACAATAGACTCTGACAAACTTGCCTGTGCCTCAACACACCTATCCTCATGATCACTGTCTGTCTCAGTGACATCAGGTTCCCTGCTGTACTGAACCAGCCCCCCCCCTCAGCACCTGTGAGAGGAAAACAGGAAACACACTTTAAGACCTGAACATGATGTCAGACCACATGCGCACATGAACACATGCACATGCACACATGTACATGCACACATGTGAACATGCACGCACACACATGCACACACATGCACATGAACATGCGCACATGCAAATGCACACATGCACATGCACACATGCACACACATAAATACACTCCTCCCTAAAGCAGGCACATACAAACACACATACACACCCACACAACACCAGCAATCTCAGAACATACACAATAGCAGGTGATGGTGGGGTACAGTATCACAAGCAAAACAGTCATATCACACATGTCAGCATGCATGACATGTGTTGCTCAACAGCATGCAGTGCAAGTGTAGACAGTCCTTGTTACTAACACTATACATGACTTTGATGTATATGTTTTGTTATTAGGTGATTGGCCTCCCCCTGGAACGCAATGCATACATGGACACAACATTGCTGTGCAAGTATTCAAAACTCTGTAATGTACTGTGCACCATAACTCACAGGTCTACATACCATGGCTGGATGTGTATCTGTGTGTCAGATAGGTATCCAATGCTGATTACAGCCTCTGTGTATTTAGCAAATAATTGTGGACACAGTTTTAGCACATGCATGATGAGTATTCACACAACATTATCAGTGGTGCATGTATAATTGATGGAATACCATTCGTCCACATACCCAATGTACAGTAATTATGGTGAGTGTAGATCATATTGTGGACATGCCAATGTCATCCATGACATGGCATGCTAAAATACAACTGCATATTTAAACATCACACATACCCAATGTGTGTCATATGACCTAGCCACTCAAGAGCATCACAAGACATATATGTGTCAGTTGTGCAAATGGTGATTGGTATGCATATTGTTTAGAGGTGCATATGTTTGCACACACACAGCATTGAGGTGTATAGCAATGAAAGCTATGTGTAGCACTGTGGTTGCAATAAATGGATGGGGTATAGTACCATAGGCCATCATCATGAAGCATCATGTGGTCACTCAAGGCTACAAATGTTTCCCAAACCAGCACTAATCATGCTGTACCAGAACTGTACTACCTTGGCTACATTCACCATTTCACAACCAATTGTTACATGGGTTTGTAAGAGGCCAATAAGGAGCATTCCCTGACATGAATGTGTAGTGTGTTGCAGAGTGTTTAAATGCCCCATGATAGGCCTCTACCCCTCATGTATATTATGTGCAATGTGTGTATGAGATTTTGGATACTGGAGTGTGTCTTTACAGAGGGTTTGTGAATCCTTTATGTGTAGCATGTTAAAATGCTCTGTGTATGACATAGTTGTGTATGTTATGTGCATGTTGAGTATCAACTTTGCCTATCCAATGGTCTCTACAGTGTAGCCACATTTGTTTGAGATGATCTGGGTATTGCATGTGTTTGAGGTAGCTAATCACATTAGTGGGATGTGCGTGGTCTTACACCAAACATGCACAGTATGCATTATGGGTAGGTGTGTTACATGTGTACATGGCCTACATCTTAACTATGACATGCACTTTTTATTTACAATAATAAATGTAGAACACACTCACCAGCATCTGTCTGCTGCCTTGATGTCACCCCAGAGGGACCTACATAGAGATTAGATAGTTTGTCAGTGGCCACAACTGTGGCATTGCTACTCTGTGTTTGCAATCTTACAGTAGAACAACAGCTTACATTCACAGGCCTACAGATTATGTTCCAAATGATCAGTATTGCACAACAACAGGCTCCACATCTTCTAACTACACACTCCACATCTCACATATGCATGATCTACCAATACAGATAACAGTAGTCTACAGATATGCCATGTTACCTGCATGCTCCATGTGTGGTTGCTGGGTGGCTCCAACCTCCATCATGGTGTATGTCTGCTGCTGTTGTTGTTGTTGGGCAGGTGCCACAAGGCTCAAGAGCAGCTCCTCCACTCTGGTGAGGAGGGTGAATATTAACCCACCTCCTGTTGCAAGCTGTTGTCTCCGCACATCAGAAGCATGCTGATGGACATGTCTGAGTAGATCACTGCAGTGGTTGCATACCTGCTCATATGTCCGGTTATGCAGGCGTACCTCATTGACTCTCCGGACAACATCTTGCCACATTGCAGTACATTCCTGCTGGTTCTGGCTGGTTCGTGAGAACATTAGACTGTAGTGCTGAATCATACAGCTAGTAATGATCTCATCTTCACCACTACTATAGCTGGTATTTCTGTGATGTGCCATGATCCCTGGAAGTCATAAAGAAAAAATATGTCTGAGCAAGTCATATGGCACATTTAACATTATACAATACAGATATCACTGAACTGCCATATATAGCAACCTATTAGCTAACTGAGAGTGAAACACTTTAACTACCACTTATCACTGCTCACCCCACAATTGCTTGAAAGTGCCTGTCTCACTCTATTAATGAACCATGCTCTGCACAGCAACAAAATAAAATCACTATATAAGACTATACAAGAGTACCTGGCACACTGTATGCAACACAATGCACCACCTAGCCATAGCAGATATACATCAAGCTGATGTGTAAAGAAATATATCATCCATCACAATGAGTGTAAGGTCCAGTAAATGTATTACTATTATACCACACAACTTGTTAATGGCAAACCTGTAACCAAAATATGTGCACAATTGGGAATATAGGTTGCATACTGCTGTAGTCCACTATAAATGTTGCTAGATACGCAGTTATATGTTTTAACACACATATGACAGAGGACATGTTACAGACATACCCACACACACATCAGACATAATTACAGGACACAAAGGTATGGAAACCCAGATAAGCTTTATGTGTGTACTATACAGTACTGTGTGTCAGTACTAACAAAACATTAATCTTGGGGAATGTAATCTGTGATGAATACAGGGACCACACAAAACAGTGGATGCAAGCAATGTGGACATACACCATACTTTGCTGTACAGGCCCAGAGCTTCAAGTAGTACTACAGTACACACAGGATTTGGATTCAACATCAGTACCAATCAATAATCATAGATGTAGTGCTTTAGCCTCCAATGAGAGACCCCAGTTTAAACCAAGGGACTTAATCACACTGTATGCCATAGCACTTTTTCTGCCTAGCAACAGAATACACAGCTTTTGCTGGGATCAAAGCAAGGACCCATAATACCATGACATAAACAGTTTCTCACTAAGCTATCCCACAAATACATATCTTTGATGTATTCACAAACACATTGACTATCACAGTCAGTCAACAGTACAGAGAATCTATTGCAACAAGTAGATGTAGTTGTGTATGAGTATATATGACTCTTTCTCTCTCTCTCTCTGTATATATATATATATATATATATATATATATATATATATATATATATATATATATACATATATATATATATATATATATATATATATATTTATACATATGTATATAGATATATGTATGTATATATACATATACACATCCATTGGTGTACATATACATATATATGTAGGCACATACACATTTCACCTTTCATAGTGGGAATATCAATTATACAAAGGATGTAAGGTATACAGTAATGTAATAATATCGCACAGTCTTGTGAGAAATACATTGAAAGTGTTCTCAGCCCTGGTAGCTTTAGCAGGCCTCACTGGCTTCAACATTGCAAACTGAACAAACCACCCACACTGTTTAACCACCACATGTCATATACCAGCACTGTATGCTGTCTTGTTCGTCACACACTAAAACCTACATACAAATATGTGCATACTAACCTTCACCAACATATATATCTCCACCCTTCACAAACAGTTGCAATATGTCCCTTGCTCTATGCACATATACAGATGTGAATATATATGACACATATATATTTCTCCGTATGTGTGGGGCATACACACACAAGGTCCACACTGTTGTAAGTCCCTGGACCTCACAGCTGAACTGTTGGGCCTTGCTGCAACACAAACAGGTGTCACATGTGAACACACACTAACATTAGAGGGGGTATATATAGCTACAAATGCTGGATAAGCATACTAGACTGCTACAGCAGTTGCCAATGCTAAGCTACACTTTAATATGACTATCATGCATGTGTTGCTCTGTCACACCCATGTTTATATAATGGCAGCACTAATCCCCCCAACAGCCATTGGCCACACTACTGTACAGAACACAGATAACATGGATCAGATTTTTGACATTTAATGCTGAGCTACACATTTCACAGGTATGTCCCACTGCCCACAGGTACACACTGTACTGTCCATAGCAGTAGTTAAGCAGGACATCTGTGCATAGATAAGTACTACTGCCACATATGAATGGTTCACATTATGTAGACTACTCTTCAAAAACATCTACTACATGCCTGTAAATACATATGTGTCACATACCTTTCCTTTGTATGATTTGGTATTATTTATTTTTCTTTTTCCTTTTCTCTGTCTCTGTCTCTCTCTCCCTCTGTCTCTCTCTCTCTGTCAGTCTCTGCAATAGAGTGATTGAGTTTGTTGGCAATGATTGCAGCCTGCTTTTGTAGGTATTTGCACATGAGCATGTGATGGCCTCTGCACCAATTAGTGGCCACCATTTGCTAATTGCATGCAGCCTGCTGTGTAGTAATTGCAGTAATCACTGTCATAGCAGCCCAGTACTATAAATTGCTAACTCAGATAGGCGTGGCCCTTTCAGCTTTCCAAGATGGAGATCATCCTTGTTTGCTGTGGACATCATTGTTTAAGACAGAAGGTTGGTATAGTTCTTATATCAGAAGCCAGGGGTGTAGCCAGTGATTTACATTTTGTACTCAGACCTAAATGTTGCTGCTTCCAGTACACATTTGTCAGTGTAGAAATATACTCACCCCTCAAAATGCTACCATAAGATACATGGGAGGATGTACTCTCTTTTCAAATTTTACAATTAACTGCCATACAAAGCTAGTTATTGAGATGTATTCCTTTGGTACAAGAATTGTTTGAGAACTGCTATACTGTGAATATTCATTTACTTAGTTCTAAACAGTTTGTGCTTTTTTAGTGTTGACATTAGCACAAACGGCTCAAGAAAACTTGACACATTTCAGTACTGTCAGTATGCTTACCTACATCCTTGGTAGACCCTGCACACACAGGTATATTCTACATTTGGGTAGGGGTGCAGAAGTACAGAGAGCATACAGATTATTGTGTGAATTTTATCTTGCTGGACTTACAGGGTTGCTGTGTACATATTAGTTTATCAAGGCAAGTAGTCTGTCTGCGTAACTCCCAACTGTGGACCTATTCACATGGTAGCCAGAGATTAGCCTGTTATTCTTTGTCTGTGCACCACACAGGTCTTTTTAACACTAGAACAATGGCATTGTTACAGTTGGTTGCTACCAGTACATGGCTACATCCTTTTGTATTTCAGTGTTGTATTCCTACATACGGGTATGCTTCCGGAACTCCTTCCAAAGCTATTTGCACATTGTGTAATGGCAGAAAGGCTGCTATGCCTCTGTGTATCTGCCTCTGTCAGACCTCTCAAACACTCAGGTACATATCTGAACAGACGCAGGGAAAAGTAGAGAAAAAGTAAGGGACACCTTTAAAATATTAGTGCCATTAAGTTGAGACTTTGAGAGAACCAGAGCATATGGATTAATACACCTTTTCTGAAGTAAAAGAAGTGTCTAGCTCTTAATTACTGTCATTACTCATTATGTGTAATTCACCACCTTTCTGGCCAAAGTCAGTAGTTTTCGGAGGGATTCAGAGGGACAGAGCTAAATTTTGTTTCAAAATCAGGGACATCCCTGAAAATTAGGGACAGTTGGGAGGTATGCCCTCTGACCTAAACAGATATGCCAGTGTTTGTCCTGCTGTGATACTGTGTGGGGTTTGTAAAGTGATGGTGTAACATTATTTCCTGCTAGAATGGCTGCTTCTCTTATCACAGTCATGTAATGTAATCCCACAACAACTGTTGGTAAAGATCCACAGAACAAGTTGTGTGGTAAGGCATTCCCATTTTTCCTTTACATTCACAAATTCTGATGCATGATATATTTATTTCAGCACCACCTTGCTGTATAGCGGTACTTCATGCAGTGTAGTGTGCACAAGGTCCCGGGTTCGAGACTGACAGAGGTGTTTTATTTTGCTGCTGAGCAGAACAAGGGCCCTCACATACAGAGTGACTAAGGCACTTTTAAGCAGTTGTAAGCGGGTTTGCGCTGGTTTATGCGATGCTTAGCAATGCTTAGCTAAGCGCAAACAAGCGCACACTTGCGCAAACCCGCTAACTACTGCTTAAAAGTGCTTACTCCTGCTAATCCCAGCGCTCATTTCTTTGAAAGAGAAGAAAATGGGGAGATAGGAAAGTGGTGAAAAAGAGGCACAAAGAGGGAAAGACAGTAGGGAAAATAGCTCGGGGTGTGCAGGATGGGTGTAGGGAAGGTCCATAGCTGCCCATTTCTTTAACAGCAACAGCTGTGCATATGGAATAACTTTGGAGGTAAATATGAAACCTTCAACCCCTGAGAGAGGGGTGAGAACAACAAAGTATGTTGTAATGCCAATTAAATTACATTGTATGTGTCCAGGGGACATGTGTGCAAAATGAGCAGCTATGAATGGGGTGTATTTTTTTTTTTGGGAGCAGATTGCCCTTTTTTTTCAGGTGAGAGTGGAATGTGGGGTAGGGGAAGTATGTATATTTGGGGAGGTAGGTTGGGGAGATAAACAGACAAGACAAACAAGATGCCTACAGGAGTGGAATATGACATGTGGTGGGTGAACACCATTGACAGGGAGGGATGTTTGGAAATCACAAGCCCATGAGCCCACAGATGGCAACAGTGGAAGTGAGGTCCCCACCCATGGGCAGTCACCACTGCACCTTCACAGCCCAGAGGGTGGCTGTGCTGGGGGCTGTGTAGGAGGGGCAGGCTGACTCAGGAGTTGCACCACTCATGCCTCAAGTTGGCGTAGAGGTTCTGCAACAGAATGTTCGATCTCTCTATGCACCACAGCCCGGACCATTCGAAGTGTGATAGGTGGCCCTCCTCCACCCACGCTTGCATGGGGGGACTGAGCCCATCCCCTGCAGCGCTTCCACCTGAAGGTGGCACAGGGCCAATGGAGGAGGAGGTCCCAGGCTGGGCACCGGACCTGCTGGTGCCAGGTGCCATGGCCAGCTGAGGTGGGAGAGGTGGGTCCACTGGGACCAGCCTTCCCATACAAACTATGTTTTGGAGAATTTAATAAAGATATGGGTTAGTAACAGTCAACAGCATTCCCAGTTAGTTATGACAGCATGCAGAAGTATTCCCATTAACCCAACACACCAGAGTTTCAACAGTTGAAAAGCAAGCATAACACATGCATATATAGAACAATAGTGGATATTACAACATCATGCAGGTTTAACTGATGGCAACAGGCCACCAATATTGTGGTATTTGAACAGGGCAAATGCATAGAAATGAATGCAAATATTTATAAACCAATAGGATATATGTCCCAACAAATGTTTTGAGATTAGACATACCCATTGAGGTGTGGAATTGCATTTTTATGCACATACAGTAGGGTGGAAAAGATAGCTCAATTAACAACTTATATATCCTTCTAGTTTATACTACATTCCTATTAACTGCAGTTATATGTCCCTTACATGTATTATTACACTACCCAATGTCCTTCTATTGTGCAATTAGATTTTGCTAGATCATTATATACATGAGCTGTATCTGACCTACAAACTGTCCAGGATACAGATGTTACTGCTACATATTTTGAGAGTTGCTCACACACACTACTGCTTTCATGGTACACTGACAGCTCTACTTTCATATAATTATCTAGATATGTTCAGGTGAAATTATCAGTTATATGTTAACAGCTCCCTACATTTCTGGCAGCACACTGACATTTCTGGGGAACACAATACCAAGCTACTCATGTGCCAGATTAACCTGTACATGCTGGGCATGAACCAACAGTTAAGGGCTGTAAATATGCATAAAAGCTACTGGCACTCCCTTCATCCACTTTATATGGACCTACCCAAGTGTGGGTTAACTAACACTGCTTAATACAACAGTACTATTTCTAAAATGCAACAGTGCAACAACATATCAAAGAAAATCACACAGATGCACTCCAGGAATTATACCTTTATTAAAGAATTATTACACCTTTATTTATTGGGTTAAAACACATTTTTGAAGGCTCTCTCATTTATTTTATATAACAGTACATGCAGAATGATTACTAAGCTGCCTGGTGATGCAGCCTTTGCAGCCTATCTTCATGGGCTTGCTGATTCATAGCCCGGACACCTGCAGCTGTGAAGTAAATGCAGTGATAATGAGACATACCTATCCATAGTACAGATAAGAATAGCAATTCTTAAATACTTAATACAATGGCTACTTACTCAGTACTGGGGCATTTTCCATCCAACGGGCCTCCTGGATCCACTGGTCCAGTGGATCCTCCTTGCGTCACTTCAGGTCAGAGTAATGGTGCCTGACCTGCTCACCAGTCTGAGGAACACCAGTGGCACTAGTGAGATCACGAGCTAGACAGTTCCAGGCCTCCGTTTTGTATTGGGTGCCCTGGTACCTGGTACCACGGAGCCACCGCAGGAGTCTTTCCTCGTGATTGTGGACAAGGAGCCAAACTATTACTTTGGTCTACTCAATGCCCCAATGTTGCACTCGAAATTGAGTGCCTTCTCCAACCCCGGCCATGCTGACTGCAGAAGGGAGCTACAACCAGTTATGTCAAGTATTCCTGCCTGTGGAGCTTAAATATGCCTCATTTCCTGCACTTATTTGTGATTGGCCAGTTTGGAAAAAACTCAGCTGTAGGCACTCTTGCATAGCTGATGTTAGCAATGTTTAATATTCCTTTGATAGATATGTGTCTGTTGAAAGTGCATGGTTATGAAATGCTGTCATGGCTTGGTGGTTATGTACTGTGCCTATAATGCACACTATTCTGAGTTCGAACCCTGTCACTGTTTTTTTATTTTCCTACTGGCCAGACCTCAATGGTTAAGGTACAGTGAAGAAGGTGTGGCCGTGTTTATCTGACTTTGCTCAACTTTGCCCTATGTTGCTCAGCATTGCTCAACGTTGCCTGAAGTTGCCCGATGTTGCTCGACGTTGCCCAACGTTGCGCTGGTTAGCGCGCTGTGCAGCTATGCGCAAACATGTTCTGTTTGCCCTAGTTTGCATGATGCACAGCTCTGCACAAAGACATTCTGCTAGTTAACGCAGTGCTCAACTATGAGCAATTAAATATAAATATGTTCAATACTGGTAAAATGTGCTTAGCAGTGTTTTACATTGCTTAAAATAATTTACTCATGCATCAGTATGCATAACCATTTCACCTTCCTATATATATATATATATATATATATATATATATATATATATATATATATATATATATATATATAAAATTCGTTCACTACTACATGTAACATTTCAATGCTTTTTACAAAACTTTAAATAATACATGTCAGAAAATATTTTTGTATACAGATTTCCAACAGAAAATGAAAAGTGTAGCAGTGGGACTCGAACCGGGAATGCCTCCTTTTTGTGCGAAGGCTCTAACCACTATGCTATCGTTATTTCGCTTAATTTGCATATATTTTTCTTATTATCCTCTTCAGTGTCTAAGCTGCTAACTGTAGCTAAGCAATGGGCAAACCCGTGCAAACACGCGCAAAATACAGGCAGCTATATCGGAAATGAAAAAAAAAATTTCTTTTACTTTTTATATTTGTACAGGATTTACTATATGGGGGAGTTTAGTGTTAGAATGCACACATGTGAGCGGACTTGCTCATGTAACTAGACATTTCCTGGTGTTTCAAACTTGCAGGGGCGTGGATTTTTGGACTGATCGGCAGTCTGACATGCCCCCTGCACTCGTCCATGCTCCATGTTAGCCTTAGAGTTGAGGCAGCACGCCCTCATTAATATGTTTGGCGAGCTGCCATCTTACTCTTAGACTGGCTCTTCCATGTAAGACTAATTCAGTCTTAAACTGAAGATTAGTGAATCTTGGGGACTTAGTACAAAAACAGAGAAACAGAAGTATATAACATGAATATGTATAAGGCAAAAGTACAGTATTGTGAGAATGCGCTAGCAATATGTTTGAGAAATTTGGTTAGCATTAAGTTATACACACGGGAATATAGCAGTGTCTTAAAATAAAAATATTTTCGCATATGTAATATACAATTCAGAGCAACATCATGACATAGTACATCAAAGATATAGCATAGGTATTAACTGCAGAGAGAGTAATATGTGTAGAGAGTTTAGACAGGAAATACCAGGCAGATATGTTAATCGAGAGAAGAAGAAAAATTCATTAGGTTATTTCCTGACAAATACAGATCCATGCAAGTTGGAAATGAATTTTTAGTTGCTTTTTGAATTTGCTACTTTTGGTAGTGGAGCGAAGGCCATAATTAAAGTTTGTTCCATGAGTATGCAATTAAATGATTGCAAAGTATTAATTTTTTCCAATATTTTTGTTTGGATTGGTCATCTGAAGTAACTTTTGTTGTGTACTTCTGAGGTCACAATTGGGTGTGTAGGGTATAAATAGGGATGTAAGGGTAGGGCAGGAGTTGAAGCTATTCAGGATGCTATGTGCACATTGTAGTTGTGATATTTGAACCATGTGGAGGATCTCAGGCCATCTTAAGCTTTTCAGGGATATACAATGATGGGATTTGTAGCTATTACTGGCTGCGAATCTGGCTATCTTGCTATAGATGGTTTCTAGTCCAGTTAAGATATTATTTTAGAGGTTAGTAAGTATGGGAGGGGTGGTAGAATAAATGTTTGAGCTAATATAGGCCTAGATTTGTTAGGTATATATTTGTTGCTGTGGTACAGAAGACCTACTTTTTCATTGGACTTTTTGATACAATTTAAGATATGTAGGTCAAATTTTATTTGGTCATCTATAGTAGCACTAAGCAATTTGTTGTTTGAGTCAGCGGTGGTAATTGTATTATCTAAGGATGAGATGGTGAAGTTTTCTTTAGCTGGACTGAGTTTTTTTTTGGAAGGAAAAGTAAAATCTTGATCTTTTGGGGGTTGAGTAGCAGGTTGCGTTCAGTTAGCCATTGTTCTACTAGGTGCAGAGATTGTTGAGTGACAGTGTGGAGATTATGTATATTGCCAGAGGTGTTAATAACTGTGGAATTGTCTGCATACTGTATTAAGGTAGAGTTGGGGCAGGAGACATGGAGGTTATTTTTAAATATATTAAAAAGTAGGGGGCCCAGGATAGAGCCCTGGGGAACACCGGTCTTAACAAGGAGGAAAGGGGGAGAAGGATGTTTGCTATCTGACAGACTGAGATCTGTTTGAGAGGTAGCTGTTAAACCAGGAAGTAGTGGAGGTAGAGTCTTTCATAAGTCTTTAATAAATCATACCATGATCAATGCTTTATCCTAGTAACTTAATTATAATTAAATAAAATAAAATAAAACAAAAGCATTTTGAGAATAATGTCTGTATAATTAGGTGATCATTAAGTCAATTAATGATGAGGATGTGTAACGGTGCTCTGCAGAAAAAGAGATGGAATGAGATAGAGGGCCCAATTGCAAACAATTTGCTCTCAGTGTAAGTGACCGTTTATGATGAGAGCAGGCTAATAGCAAGTGTTTTGGAATCTGGTCCTTGTTTAAGCCTGCTTATAGATAGGCCTTACACTGAAGTAAGTCACTTACAGTGAGAGCAAATCTTTCAGAATCTGACCCAGAAGATTAAAAACAATGCATCCAGTGAGCAGGTATCCTAATTATGGTGGGAGGGAAGTGATTGCACAGTTTGAGGGGCATCATTTTGAAGTGTGAACTTGGGGTTAATGGCATCCTCTTATGATTCAGACAGTGTCACACTGGCAATGTTGGCAAGATTTCTAGTAGTCACTTAGCTGTAAATGAAGCTGACTGCCTGACTGGGTTGATAGCACGTTAAGAGGCAGATTGGTTCATAGTTTGGTTGTTTATATAGAGCATATTGTACTACTCCATTTATAGAGGGGAATTTTTGCAGATTTTCAGAGGAAAAGCATAGTGGTCTGTTGGGTAGATGTACTGAAAGATGGTCATTCTTTTCTTTCAAGTAGGGATTTTATGTGCCATGATTAATTAAGAATGATTTTGTGTTTAATTTTGTTTACTAATGTATTAGATGAGATACAAAATTATTTATTTATTTCCTTATTTATTCTTTCATTCATTCATTCATTCATTCATTCATTCATTCATTCATTCATTCATTCAGTTTGATAACAGGGTAAGTACAAAGGCTGACAGACCGTTTTCAGCTTTGATCCAGACACAGTAGTTCATTGCAAGACCAGAACATGATAGCATAATACAGCAAATATATTTGTTAAAAATTTGACAGCATACTGATTGAAGGATTTACATTATAGTCAGATAATCAATATCAGATTGCAGGATATTCAGTGACAAATCATTTTATACAGAGTATCAACACTTCTATGAATTTGTTTGCAGTATGTATAATTGAGACTGACAATCTATAACAGGATTTCCTAAAGTTCACCTAACACGTGTGTGCATGTGCGTGTGTGCGTGCGTGTGTGTGTGTGTGTGTGTGTGTGTGTGTGGGTGTGTGTGGGTGTGTGTGTGTGTGTGTGTGTGTATATATATATATATATATATATATATGTATAGATTCCCTTTACAATCTTGAAATACTGAAATCGTGAATTTCAGTATCTCGAGATGAAAATGTCGGAAGTGCAGTATATATAGGTCTACTTCACTTCACTGAAAGCTCATTTCACTGAAACTCATCTGACTGAGCACACTTGACTGAAAGTTCACTTCACTGAAAACTCATTTGACTGAAACTCATTTTGCTGAAAGGTATATGCCATTTTCTCAATTGTAGTGCGATCCTGGAGCTAGTATATATAGTAAGGGGGATGTAGGGGGCATAGCCCCCCCACATAGTTTGGGTATATATTGTCTTCTAAAAAGAGTTATTCATTGGAGTTGTATGTATCCATGTATATGGTTTAAAATGTATAAAATAGGTAGGGGGCTATGTCCCCACACCCCCCACTGTGGAGGGCTGTGCCCTCCACATCCCTCCTTGCTATATATACTAACTCCAGGATAGCACTAGAATGGAGAAAAGAGCATATACCTTTCAGCGAAATGCGTTTCAGTGAAATGAGCTTTCAGTGAAGTGAGCTTTCAGTCAAGTATTCTCTGTCAAATTTGTTTCAGTGAAATGAGCTTTCAGTGAAGTGAAGTAGACCCATATATATATATATATATATATATATATATATATATATATATATATATATATATATATATATATCTATATACACATATATATATATATTTATATATATATATATATATATATATATATATATATATATATGTATATAGTTTTATATATGTATATATATATATATATATATATATATATATATATATATATATATATATAATGATTCACTTTACAATCTTGAGATACTGAAATATATACAGATGTTATTTGAGTTATTGCTGAACATATTTTATTGTGTGCTGAAATGCTGGTGTGTATTATCAGTGGTAGAGTTTGTCAAATTACTTAACAGTCAAAGTTCATTAGTTAACTCATTACATCATTCAAACTATTTGCCCTTTCTTTCACATTTGTGTGAAGCTGGAGTTGATATTATATTTAATTTCTGGGGATGTGGAGGTGAAGTCCCCACATTGAGGGTTGTGTGGGGGGGGGGGGGCAAACCTTCCATGTAAAAGTTATTTTTTGCTTTACTTTTGGCAGACTCAAATGTAACCTACTGGTTTATATTTGCAAATACTTTGTTATGATTTTAGTGGTGATTAATGACAATTGATGATGAGTTTGCTTAATGTTTTGTGTTTCTGTCAAACTCACCAGCTATTATTCATTGTAAACTCATATATATCTATACAGATATATATATTTATATATATATATATATATATATATATATATATATATGTGTGTGTGTGTGTGTGCGTATATATATATATATATATATATATATATATATATATATATATATATATATATATATATATATGCAGCACTATAAATGATAGCCTTCACCTTAAAAGCAAAAGCATTTGGAATTCTTAAGCAGGTGTTATTTTAATTCATACTCTTCATCTACCTAACTATTGTCTTTAATACCCTCCAACCCTACAAACCTCCTGCTCTTCATCCTTGTACCCCTATTCCTGTCATACTTTTTGCCATAATACTACCCCTTGTAACCTAGTACATTCTACCTTTATAATTTCTTATTCTATTATTTGTTCCTCTCCTTCCCCTGATCAACCTATACCCTTTGTGCTAGCTATAATTAGTACTAAACATAATGAATAATCTTGCTAGTAAATCCTGATCTAATAATGTATTTTTTTGTTATATGACTTATCCTCATATGTAATTTCTCATTGTTCATTGTGTTTTATGAAGTTATTCTTCTCGGTCGGTCTTTGTGTGGAGCTTTTCTCCTCAGGCCTCCGCTGAAAATGGAAAATCTCTACGCAGTCAGACTTTCCTGATTATAAAATGTCAAATAAATAAATAATTTACTTTTGAACAATTCCTTCATATCTTGTTGTCATGTATAATAACAACCCAGAAATGCAACAGATTGACACACACAGAAACAGCACCTATTAGATGTATTTAGATGAATACTAGAAAACTGTACTTTGTCTCTGCTATAGTTAAAGCTATACTAACACTGAGACTATATACCAGGCATACACATGTGACTGTAAGTGGAATATGTCATTTTAAATTAATAGAATGTTATGCTTTCTTCAAAGGTTCATAGGTTCATAGGTAAGTACTAGGCTATTGGCCCTAGGACCTATATAAGCCTAGCTAGAAAGGTACCCTGGCTTTCGCCACCCAAGAAAATTATTTTCCTGTGCTCCGGGTTGAATTTCCTATTTCCCATCCAATCATCAAGATTTTTCTTGAAGAGTGCTAATGAGGAGCTTTGTTTGATATAGATAGGTAGTTTGTTCCAGAGTATGGGAAATCTCTGGGACAGGAGTCTATCTCTCCAGCATGTTATGTTTATTGTAGTGACAAAGTTTAGGTCCCTAGAGCATGTAGCTTGGAGGGATTGGGATTTCTTTAAGTGGAGCATGTCTAACAGCTCTGAGTTTGACATAGCTTTGTATGTTAGGCAGAGATCACCTCTGAGTAGGCGATATGCAATGGAGTAAAGCTGGAGTTTTTTGAGACGGTCTGTGTACAGCATCTGTTTGAGGCCAGTAATCCTCTTTGTGAGGTATTTATGTGGCCTTTCCAGTTGTTGTAGATGTCTTGTGAAGTACATACCAAAAGGGGTGTTGTACTCTTTAATGGGTCTAATGAGTGATGAGTAGAGGGGAACAATGACCTCTTTTTTCCTGGATGAGAAACCTTTTGTGATGAGGTGTGCCACATAGAAGGATTTCCAGACTACTGTGGTGATGTGATTATCAAAGGAGAGACTACTGTCCACCTGTGTCCCAAGGTCTCTTATCACAGTTTTGGTGTTAAGTAGACTACCACCTATGTGGTAGCTCATGGCTACAGAGTTTTTACCAAAGGGAATGACAATGCACATTTTGGCATTGAGCTTAAGGCCTTGGCTTTGACACCAGGCATTTGTCTCCGTGAGGCCTTTTTGTTTTTTATAGTCAGAAGTATGATTTCTTTAAGTATCTTTGTTATATTTCTCTAGTACTGTTGCCCATTTGGTTTTCATAAAAAACAGAGTCAATTTCTTTTATCATGTACTATAGTGGTTATAGTTATAAGTTCAAAGAATAAAAGTGAATTTGGCTTTTTCTCCCAAGCACAAGGTACAGGCTTTCAGCAAGACCTTCGAGCAATGCTTGTGTGGAGTTTGCATGTTCTCCCTTTATCTCCGTGGCATTACTGCAACCTCCAAAAAGCATGTTGGGTGTTTCCTCCTCAAAATCATCCCCCCAAAATAACTGAATGGAGTTGTGTGCAGCAGCACAGACTCCATGCGATACCTATTGGGGGAAGAGTTAAGGCATTAACAGTGGTGGGTAGTATTTTTTTTATCAAAATATTTTTATTTATTTCCCAAAAGAAAGAAAAAACTTGTATAAATTTTTATGACATTGAAATATATACATACTATTTATTCAGGTTAACAAGAAGTAAAACTATCTAATACAAATGATAAAAGAAACAATTTACAGGGTGTCGAAAATTAATATATCATCATTTTATGCATATCTGAATGAAGAGATGAAACGTCAGCAAGCAAAGCAAAGTAGTAGTGCTGAAACTGAATTCATCCTCAAGTCTTGGTGAGTACTTTCACGAGGTGGACCCTGTTTTCACAAAATCTCACCAAGGTGACACTGATATATAGACTGTATTTATATAGCATATATCATAGACAAAAGTAAGTCAAAAATTAAAAGAGATAGCTGGGTACACTAGACCCAAGATAAAAAGTGCTCCATCCTGGTAGACACACTGGTGCCAGGACTGGAAAAAATGACAATGTAGAATCCTCAAAATATTACAATATTCCTACAATGGGGCCAGGCCAGGTCCAGGGGGAGGATGGCCCCCCTTTGTGGAAGGAAGCAGCAATCCACAAAAATTACAAAATTTAGGCTAAAGAAGAGCCATAAAAATGATAAAGTGTACTATTGAGCATAAGAGAGAAATGATGTATTGTTACTATTATGCAAAAAAGCCCAGAATTTCCAGACACAAGATACACAAAATGATTAAGAGGGAAATTATAGTAAAGAAAAATACTTCCACAAGAAAAACTGTCAGAAGCTTCAAATGAAAAGTTGCATTCATTAATACAAAAGATTTGTGAAAAACAGTATATACTTCAAGAAACTTTGATCTGTTTGGAAACAGAAGCATCTGAGGAACTGTGAAAATATAAATAACAAAACCTAGAGATATTTGAAAAGTATAAAAAGAAATATGGACATTGGAAAGAAAGAGAGATTTGATATGGTGCAATATTTATACAAAGGAGAAAGCCAAATTAATCAATATAAAGAAGGCAGCCCTAAAGCTATTCAAAGAGAAATACAGGGAAAGGCATCCGGATATGGAAAATTTCACAATAAAAAAAAAAAATAATATCACAAAGAGGAAATGTAGAAAAGATTAGTGAAGCAGAAGTTAAAAAATAGAAGTTGAAGTTAGGGAGTGCCTGCAAAGTGAAGGATTTGGTGTAGAAGGTCTAACACAGGTTACACCAGAGTATGATGGAACGAGTCCCCAAAGTAAGGAGAAACAGGAAGATCAGGAGACACCTGAAGAAGAAATATGGAGATGGGAAAGAAAAAGAGATTTAATATGGTGCAATATCTATGCAAAGGAGAAAGCAAAACTAATCAATACAAAAAGAGCAGCACCAAAGATATTTGAAGAGAAATACAGGCAAAGGAATACGGATATGGAAAACTTTACACTACAAAAAATAAGAAGACAAAGAAGAAAAGTAGAAAAGGAGATCAGTAATGGAGAAGTTAAAGAAATAGAAACTGAGGTTAGGGAGTACCTGGAACATAAAGGATTCAGTTCAGAAAATCGAATGCAGAAAGCACCACAACAGGATAGTGTAATGGATATCCAAATTAAGGGGAAAGCAGTGGAACAGGAAGCAATTGGTCAAGTGCCATATCAAGATATTTTGGAACTTTCCACAGAAAATCAGTATAAATGTTCATGTGAAGCTATACAGCAGGGAAAGGAACAGGAAACTGTGGAAACTCTGATGCAGTCAATGTTGAGGAGTGATAGGCCAGTGAGTTCCCATATGACAGAACAACAGATGACACAGGATGAAAGTGAAGAGAATGTGTTACAGGAAGTTGCTATAGAACTTTCTATAGAATGCCCACAGGAAATGGAAAACAAGGGGTGTGCCTTCAGTTTGGAAGAAAATGAGCTAAGGGAAGAGTTGCTTGATTAAAAGACATGGATATAGTAAGATCAATGAGAGAAATATACTGCAGAAGGTTAATAAAACCCCAAAAGTCAGAAGTCTGATAAAACAAATGAATGCAATAATTAGGACTGTCCCTAGAAATCCATGTGATATAACAGAAGCAAACATGATATATTACTGTGCAGCTAAATTAATAACTGATAAAGTTCTACCACAAGAACACAGGGTAGTGAGGGAAAGGAAGGGGAGAAATCAAATACCATCATGGAAGTATCAAACAGAGAAAACTATAAAGTAATTAAAACAAGAAGTGTCACTGTTAAAAGACTATAGAAGAGGGAATAGATCAACAAAAAATACTAAGAAAGCTAGATGTGATAAAAGCAATGTACAGTATAGAAAAGACCAGGATCTATCATGCACTATTGCAAATAAACTAAAAATTTCAACACAGGCGGAAAAACCTAGAAGATACACAGATAAATATAAAGGAAAAGTACAAAATAAGCAATTTATTGATGTCCCAAAAAAAGTTTCATCGTGAATTGGGAAACAAGGTAAAAGGAATTGAAAGACTGCCAAAAAAAAAGAGGAATAGATACATTTTGGAGAAGTATTTATGAAGATCAGTGGAACATAACAAAGATGCTAAATGGATAGAAGAAGTACAAGAAAGAATAATAAGTTTAAAGGTGCAGGATATGAAATAGATTGAAGTAACAGCCAGAGAGACTGAAACAAAGTTAAGAAAAGCCCGTAATTGGAAACCCCAGGCCCAGATGCAGTACCTAACTTTTGGTTAAAAGTATTAACATCTTTGCACAAAGATTTAGCCATGAGTGAGAACTATTTATATGTGCACCCCGAACAGACACCAACCTGGCTAACAACAGGCAAAACAATGCTCCTACTTAAGAGTGAACCTGAAAGCTATGCTGAAAATTATAGACCAATAACTTGCCTTCCAACGACATATAAGCTATACACAGGAATTGATGCTGACAGATTTTATAGTCATTTAGAAGAAAACTCAATTATGGCAATAGAACAAAAGAGCAATAAAAGAAAGTCATATGAAACAAAGGATCATTTGTTGTTAAATAAAGTCATACTGGAGAACTGTAAAAAGGGGAAGAATCTAAGTATGGCATGGATTGACTACAAATAAGCATTTGATAGTATCCCACATTCATGGATAAAAGAGTGTTTAAAAATGTATAGGATACACCCTACACTGATCAACTGCATTACAGTGACCATGAAACAGTGGCAAACCACTTTGCAATTAAGCCATGATAAAGGACAAATGATTATCCCAGGGATAAAAATTCAAAGGAGGAAATTCCAGGGTGACTCTCTGTCACCGCTGCTATTCTGCTCTGTCCTTAACCCATTAAGCTATCTACTTAGCAGCTTAGGCCATGGCTACAATTTGGCTCCTAGAAAACAAGAAAGTGTAAAGACTTCTCATCTTCTCTTTGTCAATTATTTAAAACTGTATAGTTCATCAGATGAGGAACTGAAAGAAAACTGCAGGTTGTCAAAACTTTTTCAGATGATATAAGAATGTCATTTGGTCTTGATAAGTGTGCAAAAGCAGCCTTTAAAGCAGGAAAACTGCAGCACCAGGAAAACATCAGTTTGGGACAAGAACGTGATATAAAAAAACTGAAGCAAGAGGGAGTGTATAAATATTTGGGAATTGAAAGATCAACAATAAAACATGATCAAATGTGAATAAAACTTAGTAAGAAATACTTCAGAAGGCTTAAATTAATTCTGAAAACAGCTTTGACATCTAGGAACAAAATCCAGGCTATAAACCAATTTTCTCTTCCTGTCCTAACTTACAGTTTTGGAGTGATTGACTGGCCCCAAAACATGTTGGATAGATTAGATAGGAGAACAAGAAGGATGCTTCACGCTCACCAAATGATTTATAAAATTCAGTGCATACCAAGATTATATATTATCCACTCTGAAGGAGGGATGGGCCTCCTTGAAATTGATTATATGTATAGATCTGTAATTGTGGGAGTCCGCACATATCTGCTGACCTCACAAGACCCAAATGTAGCAAAAGTTTTGAAACATAAGGAGAATGACTTCTCTGCTTAATTTAGCAGAAGCATATATGCGTCAAGCAGGAATGGAAATCAAACCAGAAGTAGATAAAAATCAGGCAGCAACTGAATGTGCCAAAAAACAAAAGAAAGAATAGAAGGCGAAAGACCAGATGAGAAGACAAGAAATGTGGAAAATTCATAAATATAGTTACAAGTATAGAAAACTTCTGTAAGGACCTCATGTTGATCCAGGATCGAATACATGAATGGTTAAGGAGAGACAAATTCAAAACAAGACATGAAATGTTAATATTGGCAGCCCAAGATAGTGGGCTACATACACATTGGTTTACAAAGTTCATTGAACATGTGGCAGAAACAGACAAATGTAGGTTTTGTAAAACAGAATTGGAAACAGTTGCACACCTCATTGCTGGTTGTGACATACTAATGGCAGAAGGACTGTATATTGAAAGGCATAATAATGTGGCAGGACTGTTGCACTGAGGATTGTACAAACATTATGGTATTGAAGTGGGTGAAAAACACTGGAAACATGAGCCACAAAGCATCATAGAAAATGGTGAAGTTTACATCTCATGGGATCACCCATTACTAACAGTTCAAAAGACAGATGCCAGAAAACTGGATATAGTGGTCCATGAAAAGATGGATATAGTGGTCCATGATCAATGAAATCGCCGCACCCAGTAACTATAGTGTTTTGCGTACAGGGTGACACAATGTCATAAAATAACAGGATTTGCAGAAATGAGAGAAATGTAGAGGAAAGATACCCAGACAGTTCCAATAGTAGTATGAGCAACGGATCTTATAAAAAGAAATCTACAATCATATTTAGGTATGTTACCAATACATGTAACCCCATACAAATTGCAGAAGGAATAATTACTGGGCACATTGTGGGTGCTGCAAAGAGCACTTCTGGCTGACATCAAAGATTGAAACAATACTAATTTCATAAACTTTAATCGTACTTTGACTTGGAATGAGGTCCTTTCCTGTCATGTTGTTAGAAACCCAAAAGACTTGGAGAAATTAAAAAAAAATCAGGATGTATACAGGGGTCCAAATGGAGAGATGTTACATCAGCGAGCGAGAACAATATTGCTGGAACTGAATTCATCCTCATGCCTTGGTGAGTACTTTTATGAGGTGGACCCCGTTTTTCACAAAATCTCACCAAGACGACACTGATATACACACTGTGTTTTATATAGTACATATCATAGACAGTAACAGGTTTAAAAATATAAAAGATAGATGGGTGCACAAGACCCAGGATAAAAAGTGCCCAATCCTGGTAGGCATACTGGTGTCAGGAATAAAAAAAATGACAATGTAGAATCTAAAGACACATCAACATTCCTACAATGGGACTAGGTCAGGCTAGGTGGTGGACAGCCACCTTGTTGTAGAAGGAAGTAGCAGTCCACAAAATCACAAAAACTGATAAGCCAGAAAAGAGGCATAAAGACGATAAAGTGGACTATTGCGGATAAGAAAGAAATTATGTATTGTTACTATTATACAAGAAGCCCAGAATTTCCAGACAGAAGATGCACAAAAACATTAAGAGAGAAATTAGAGGAAAGAAAAATACTTGTAGAAAAAAAAACTGTCAGAAATTCCAAATAAAAATTTGTATTCATTAATACAACAGATTTATGAAAAACATTGGCCGGGATTCACTAATCCTCCGTGTAAGACTAAGTCTTACATGGAAACTGCAGTGTAAGGGTATGATGTCAGCACGTCATGCATATTCATCAGGGTGCGCTGACTCAACTCTAAGGCTTACAAGGAGCATACACAACTGCAGGGGGCGTGTCAGACTGCCGAGCAGTCCAAATATCCACGCCCTTGCAAGTGCCTAAACTGCAAATGTCAACTGAAATGAGCGAGTCCGCTCAAATGTCCACATACCCATCACAACACTCCCCCACATTCTAAATCCCTGTACAAGTTTAAAATGTAAAGGTTCCCTTTTTTTTTATTATTCACGATATAGCTGCCCGTATTTGCGCGTGTATGCACGGGTTTGCCCATTGCTTAGCTACAGTTAGCAGAGTAGACATCGAAGAGGATAATAAACTATTTATATTCAAATTAAGCCAAATAGCAATAGTGTAGTGGTAGAGCCCTCGCACAAAGAGGAGGCATTCCTGGGTCGAGTCCCACCACTCCCCTACATATTTTCTGTCGGAAATGTGTCCATAAATAGAATTCCTGACATTTGCCTTTTAAATCTCAGTAAAATGCATTGAAATGGCCTATGTGGTAGTGAACGATATTTAATATATATATAAGCATGTGGAATGCTCATGCATACTGATAAATGCAGAAGTAACGTATCTTAAGCAATGTGAAGCACTACTAAGCAAAGTTTACTAGTATTAAGCACAGTTAAGTTCAATTGCTCATAGCTGAGCACTGCTTTAACTAGCACAATGACTTTGCGCGGAGCTGCGCATCGCGCCAACTAGCGCAAACAAAACATGTTCGCGCGGAGCTGCACACACCGCTAACTAGCACAACTTTGGGCAATGCTGGGCAATGTTGGGCAGCATATAGCAACGTAGAGCAACATCGAGCAACGTTGGGCAAAGTTGAGCAAAGTCGGCTAAACACAGCCATACCTCCAAGCCGGTCTGGCCAGTAGTAAAATAAAAAGCAATGGCAGGCCTCAAACCCGGGATACTGTGCACCATAATCATAGTACTAAACCACTTCGCCATGACAGCTTTAAATATGGATGCATTTCCAACACACTCATATATATAAATGGAAGTTTACCCATTGCTAAGCAGGTCTGCTCTTAGCTGAGAATTTTCAAAACCAGCCAATCACAAATAAGTGCGGGAAATGAGGCATATTTAAGCTCCATAGGCGGGAATAATTGCCATAACTGGTTGTAGCTCCCATCTGCAGACAGTATGACCGGTGTTGGAGAGTGCTCTCATTTTCAAGCTCAACGGTGGGCCATTGAGGAGTCAAAAGTAATGGTTTGGCTCCTCGTCCAACATCATGATACAAGACTCCTGCAGGCCCAGTTTCCAGGGCAGTGAATACAAAGTGGAAGCCTGGAACCGTCTAGCAGATGATCTCACCAGTAGGCGTCCCTCAGACTGGTGAGCAGGTCAGACACCACTTCTCAGACCTGAAGAGACGCAAGGAGGACCAACTGAACCAGTGGATACAGGAGGCCCGTCAAATGGAAAATGACCCACTACTGAGTATGTAGCCATGAAATTAAGTATGTAAGAATTGCTATAGTAGTCCATGTTATGGATAGGTATGTCTCAATATCCCTTCATTTACTTCACAGCTGCAGATGTCCGTGCTGCGAATCAGCAAGCCTATGCAGATAGGCTGCTAAGGCTGCACCACCAGGCAGGTTAGTAATTATTTTGCATGTGTTGTCATATAAAAGAAGTGAGAGAGTCTGAAAAAGAGTGTTGTAACCCATTAATAAAGGTATAATGAGTGTTGAATAACTTCTCTGCATGTACTGTTATATAAAATAAGTAAGACAGCATGAAAAGGTGTTGTAACCCATTAATTAAGGTATAATATGTCTTGAATAAAAGACCTCTGCATGCACTGATATATCAAATAAATGAGAGAGCCACTAGAAAAGTGTGTAATGTAATAAATAAAGATATAATTCCTGGAGTGTGTCCATGTCACTTTCTTCGATATGTTGTTGTACCCTTGCATTATAGAAATAGTACGGTTGTAGTAAGCGCAGTCAACCCACACATGGGTAGGCCCATATAAAGTGGATGAAGGGAGTGCCAGTAGCTGTTAAGCATATATACAGTCCTCAACTGTTGGTCCGTGGCCGGCATGTACAGGTTAATCTGGCACATGAGTAGCTTGTTATTCTGTTCCCCAGAAATGTCAGTGTGCTGCTAGAAATGTAGGGGGCTGTCAACATATACCTGATAATGTCACCTGAACACATACAGACATGTAGATATTTAAATATAAATGAAATATATAAATATGAAGCAGTAACATCTGCATCCAGGACAGTTTGTATGTCAGATACAGGTCAGGTATATCAAGAACTAGCAAAACCCATTTTACAATTTAACAGACATTGCCCAGTGTAATAATGCATGTAGGGGATATATAACTGCAGTCAATAGGAATGTAGTGTAAACTACAAGTATATATAAGTTGTTAATGGAAGTATCTTTCTACATCCTACTGTATGTGCCTAAACAATGCAATTCCACACCTCAATGGGTATGTCTAATCTCATAACATTTGTTGGGACACATGTCCTATTGGTTTATAAATATCTGCATTTACTTTGATGCATGTGCCCTGTTCACATACCACAATCTTGGTGGCCTGTTGCCACCAATCAATCCTGCATGCTGTTGGAATGTCCACTGTTTTTCTATATATGCATGTGTTATGCTTGCTGTTCAACTGTTGGAACTCTGGTGTGTTGGGTTAATGGGGATACTACTGTATGCTGTTACAACTAAATGGGAATGCTGTTGGCTATTACTAACCCATATTGTCATTAAATCCTCCTAAACATAGAACGTATGGGAAGGCCGGTCCCAGCGGACCCACCTGTCCCACCTCAGCTGGCTATGGCACCTGGCACCAGCAGGTCCGGTGCCCATCCTGGGACCTCCTCCTCCATTGGTTCTGTGCCACCTTCGGGTGGAAGCGCTGCAGGGGATGGGGCTCATCCCCCCCATGCAAGCGTGGCCGGGGAAGGGCCACCTATCACCCTCCGAACGGTCTGGGCTGTGGTGCGTAGGGAGATTGAGAGTTCAGTCACTGATCCTCTATGCCAGTTCGAGGCAAGAGTGGCGCGTTTCACGGGTGAGCCTGTCACTCCTACACAGCCGCCAGCACAGCCACCCTCCTGGCTGTGAAGGTGTAGTGGTGACTGCCCATGGGTGGGGATTTCAGTTCCACTGTTGCCATCTCTGGGCTCATGGGCTTGCAATTTCCAAACACCCTCCCCCATCAATGGTGTTCACCCACCACATGTGTCATATTACGCCCCTGTATGCATCTTGTTTGTCTTGTCTGTTTACCTCCCCAACCTACCTCCCCAAATATACCTACTTCCCCTACCCCACATTCCACTCTCACCTGAAAAAAAAAAAAAAAAAAAAAAAGGGCAATCTGCTCCCACAAAAAAATTATGCCCCATACATAGCTGCCCATTTTACACACATGTCCGCTGGACACATAAATTGAAATTTAATTGGCAGTACAACATACTTCGTTGTCCTCACCCCTCTCTCAGGGGTGGAAGGTTTCAAATTTCCATCCAAATTATTAGTATATGCACAGCTGTTGCTGTTAAAGAAATAGGCAGCTATGGACCTTCCCTACACCCGGCCTGCACATCCCGAGCTGTTTTCCCTACTGTCTTTCCCTCTTTGTGCCCCTTTTTCAACCCTTTCCTATCTCCCCATTTTCTTTTCTTTCAAAGAAATGAGCACGGGGTTAGCGGGAGTAAGCACTTTTAAGCAGTAGTAAGTGGGTTTACATGGGTGTGCACTTGTGTGCGCTTAGCTAAGTATTGCTAAGCATCATGCAAATCCGTGTAAACCCGCTTACAAATGCTTAAAAGTGCCTTAGTCACTCTGTATGCGAGGGCCCTTGTTCTGCTCAGCAGCAAAATAAAACACCTCTGGCAGTCACAAATGCCGGACCTTGGACACACTACACTGCATGAAGTACCACTAAACCACAGTAGATATACAGCAGTTTGTTGCTGAAATATATATATCATGCATCAGAATGAGTGAATGTAAAGGAAAGATATGAATGCCATAACACAAAACCTGTTCTGTGGAACTTTACCAGCAGTTGTGGAATTGCATTACATGATTGTGATAACAGAGCAAGACATTCTAGCAGTGAATAATGTTACAGCAGCACTTTACAACTCCCACACAGTATCATAGCAGGACAATCCCCACCCAAATGTATAAAATACCTGTGTGTTCAAGGTCCAGCAAGGATGAAGGCAGGCATACTCAGTACTGGAATTGTCCAGTTTTCATGAGAATCCTGTGCTAATGTCAACAAAAAGAAACACAAACTGTGCAGAAGTGAGTACATTAATATCCACAGTATAGCAGTTCACAAACAGTTCATGTGCCAAATGAAAACATCTCAATAACCACGTATGTATGGCAGCAAATTGTATAAGTAGAAAAGAATCTACATACTCCCATGTATCTTGTGTTAGCATTTGTAGGGGTGAGTACAATTCTACACTGTCAACTGTGTACTGGAAGTGGCAACATTCAGGTCTAACTACAACATTCAAATAACTGGCTACACCGCTAGCATCAGTCATAAGAACTATACCAACCTTCTGACTTACACAATAGTGTCCACAGCAAACAAGCATGGTCCCCACTTTGGAAAGCTGAAAGGGCTACGCTTACCTGACTTAGCAATTTATAGCATTGGGTTGCTATGACACTGAGTACTGCAAGTACCACACAGCAGGCTGCATGCAATTGCCAAATGGTGGCCACCAATTGGTGCAGAGGCCATCACATGCACATGTGCAGATACCCATAAAAGCAGGCTGTACTTGCTGTCCACACATGTAATCATTTCATTGCAGCTACAGAGGGAGAGAGAGAGCAAGAAAGACACAGATGCAGACAACAGTTGCAGAATAATAATATATATATATATATATATATATATATATATATATATATATATATATATATATATCAAAAGAAGAAGTCATATATTGAAAGAAAAAAAGAAAGAAGAAAATAATATATTGAAATATATATATATATATATAGACAAAAAGAAATATATTGAAAAATAATATATTTGAAAAAAAATATATATATATATATATATATATATATATATATATATATATATTTATAAAACTAACAAATATATTGAAAATAAATATATGAAAAAAAAATATATTGAAAAAATATATTGTAAAAAAAATTATATATTGAAAAATAAGTAATATATTGAAAAACATTTTTTACTGAAAAAAAGAGAAATATATCTAAAAACATTACTGAGATATATTACAAACATTTATCAGTAAACACACGGAAACAAAAGATACAAACACATACAAAGGAAAGGTATGTAACAGCTATGTATTTGCTGGCATGTAGTAGATGTTTATGAAGAGTACTCTACATAGTTTGAATCATCCATATGTGGCAGCAGTATGTATCTATGCACAGATGCCCTGCATAACTACTGGCATGGAGAAATCAGTGTGTAGCTGTGTGCAGTGGGATATGACTGTGACATATGTAGTTCAGCATTAAATTTCAACATCTGATCCATGTTATCTGTGTTCTGTACAGTAGTGTGTACAATGTCTGTTTGGGGGTGTAGCACATACGGTTACATAAACATGGATGTGACAGAGTAACAAATGCATGATAGTCATACTAATGTGTAGCTTAGCATTGGCAACAGCTGTACCAGGCTAGTATGCTAATCTAGCATTTGCAGCTATATATACACCCTCTAATATTACTGTGTGCTCACATTTGACACCTGTTCATGTTGCAGCAAGGACCAACAGGTCAGCTGTGAGGTACATGAACTTACAACAGTGTGGACCTTGTGTGTGTATGGCACACACATATGGAGAGATCCGTCTGTGTCAGATATATTAGCATCTGTACATGTGCATAGAGCAAGGGACATACTGCAACTGTTTGTGAAGGGTGGACATGTATATGATGTTGAAGGTTGTTATGTGGATATTTCTATGTAGTTTGTAGTGTGTGGCAAACAAGACAGCATACAGTGCTGGTATATGATATGTGGTGGTTAAACGCTGTGGGTATGATTCATCAGGTTTGCAGGGTTGCAGCCAGTGAGGCCTGCTAAAGCTACATGGGCTGAGAACACCTTCAATGCATTCCGCACAAACCTGTGCAATAATATGACATAACTGTACACCTCACAACCTTCACATAAGTGATATCCCCACCATGAAAGGTGGACTGTATATGTGCCTATATGTATATCTATATGTACACCAATGGATGTTTGTATGTATGTGCGTATATATCTATAAATATATATATATATATATATATATATATATATATATATATATATATATATGTGTGTGTGTGTGTGTGTGTGTGTGTGTATATATATATATATATATATATATATATATATATATATATATATATATATATATATATATATTATACACACATATATATATATATATATATATATATATATATATATATATATATATAGAGAGAGAGAGAGAGAGAGAGAGAGGAGAGAGGGACATATTTACTGCAACAGATGCCTGGTGACAAAGCCATGGACTCAAGTTCAATGTTGACACTGCATTGGCATCCCTTCTTGCAAAAACTCTGTACCCATTAACTAACACAGAGATGGTAGTCTACTAAACACCGAAGGTGTGATGAGAGACCATAGGACACAGGTGGACAGTAGTCTCCCCTCTGATAATCACAGTGCCACACTAGTCACGTCATCTGTCTACGTGGCACATGTCATCACAAAAGGTGTGTCATCCAGGGAAATATAGGTCAGTTTTCCCCTCTACTCATCACACATAAAGCCCATTATAGAGTACAATGCCCCATGTGATACGTACCTCACAAGACATCTACAGCAACTGGAAATGAGACAGACATACCTCACAAAGAGTAATACCGGCCTCAAACAGATGCCCTATGCAGACCATCTCACAAACACACAGCTAGACTGCGTCGCATACCGCCTACCCAGAGGTGACCTCTGCCTAACATACTAAGCTATGTCAAACTCACAGCTGTTGGACATGCTCCATGTAAACAGATCACAATCCCTATGCGCTACACGCTCTAGGGGACCTAAACCTTGTGACCTCAATAAACGGCACATGCTGGAGGGATAGATTCTTATCTCAGAGACATCCCATACTCTGGAACAAACCACCTATCAATAGCAAACAAAGCTCCTAAATAGCAGTCATCAGAAATAATCCTGATGATTGTATGGGAGATAGGAAATACACCCCTGGAATCACCTCTGTGGCTCTGCTTGTCAGGGCCAAGTGAAATGTAATTACCTGTGTGTCAAAGGCCAGGGTAGTGTATGGCTAGACCTCTATAGGCCCAAGGGCCAATAGCCTATTACCTACCTATGAAGCGATACACACCCACATGTACTTGTTGCAATAATTGCTATGTGAGGTTGACTGAATGTGATGGTGAATGTGTTGGTGACTGTGTCAGTGTTCTGTATATGTGTGATAGCTTACTGGGAAACTGTTTCTGTCATGGTATTATGTGTCCTAGTTGTGATCCCAGCAAAAGATGTGTATGCAATTGCTAGGCAGAAAAAACAGTATGCCATACGGTCTGTCATAGTCCCTTGGTGTCGACTGGGGTGTCCCATTGTAGGCTAAAGCAGTATATGTATGCTTATTGAGTGTTACTGCTGGTGACTACAACTCCTGTATGAACTGTAGTACTTCCTGAAGCTGTATGCCTAAACAGCACAGTATGGTGTATGTCCACATTTCTTGGAAACACTGTTATGTGTGTTCCCTGTAGTCCTCACAGATTACATACCTCAAACATAAGTTTTCGTAACTACTGACACACAGTACTGTATGGTACACAGGTAAAGGTCATCTGGGTTGCCATACCTTTGTGTCTGGTATGATAGTCTGATGTGTGTGTGTGTGTGTATGCCTGTACCATGGCCTCGGTCATATGTGTGTTACAGGATATAGGTGTGTATCTAGCATCATGTATAGTGTAGTACAGCAGTATGCCACCTATATTAACGAATGTGCACATTTTTTAGGCAGGGGTTTGCCATCAACGACTAGTGTGGTATACTGGTAATACTGTAACTGGACTGTACGATCACTGCAATGGATTACATATTTCTTGATGCATTAGCTTGATATATACCTCCTGTGGCTAGGTGGTGCATTGTGTCGCATACAATGTGCCATGTACTGTTTATAGACTTACATACTGGTTTATCTTTGTTGCTGTGCAAAACATGGTTCGATATATAGGGTGTGCCAGGCACTGTCAGGCAGTTGTGGGCTGAGCACTGATATGTGGTATTGAAAGTGTGTATCCTGTGAAAGCCAATAGGTTGCTAAATATGGTAGTTTATTGATATATGTACTTTACAATGTTAAGTGTGCCACATGACTTGCTCACACATATTGTTTCATTGTCTTCCAGGACGATGTCCCACCATCGTAACCCCAGCTATAGCCCGGCAGAGGAGGAAATAATCACAACAAGCCTGGTGCTTCACTATGCCCTGCTGTTCTCCAGAACCAGCCAGGACCAGCATGAGCAGACTGCACTGTGGCAAGATCTTGTCCGTATGGTAAATGACATAGGCATGCATAACCGGACATATGAGCAGGTACGCCATCACTGCAGTGATTTAATTAGACATGTCCGGCAGCGTGCGTCTGATATCCATGGACAACAGCTTGCCACAGGTGGTGGGGTAGCCATCCACCCCCCCCCTCACCAGAGTGGAGGAGCTGCTCCTGAGCCAGGTGGCTCCTGGCCAACAACAACAACTAACATGTATCATCATGGAGGCCGGAGCCACACAGCAAGTTGACACAGAGCATGCAAGTAACATGGCATAGCTGTAGACTTCTGTTACCTCTATTGTTATAGCATGCTTATGTGAGATGTGTACTATGTAGTTAGAAGATGTGGTGCCTAGTGTTGTGCAATACTAATAATTAGGAATGTGATCTGTATGCCTGTGACTGTCAACCGTTGTACTACTGTAACATTGCAAACACACAGTAGCAATGCCACAGTTGTTGCCACTGACAAACTGTCTCATATCCTTGTAGGTCCCTCTGGTGTGACATCAAGGCAGCAGACCCATGCTGGTGAGTGTGTTCTACATTTAAAATTGCTAATTATATGTGCATGTCATAAGTGAGGTGTAGGCCATGTACACGTATCACACCTATGCATAATGCATGCTGTGCATGTTTGCTGTGAGACTATGCACATCCCAGTAATGTGAGTAGCTGCCTAAAACACATAGAATACACAGAGCAGCCCACACAATTGTGGCAACACTGTAGGGGACATTGGATAGGCAGAGTCAATACACATGCACACAACATACACAACATTGTCATACACAGTACACATTAACATGCTACACATGGCATATTCAGACACCCGCTGTAAGGTCACACTCCAGTATCCCAAATGTCATCCACACAGCACACATGATATACCTGAAGAGTAGATGCCTCTCATGTGGCTGTGTGACACTCTTCAGCACATAACACATTCATGTTAGGCAATGCCCCCTATTGGGCACCATACAAACCCATGTAACAACTGGCTGTGAAATGGTGAATGTAGCCATGGTACTGCAGTTCCGGTACAGCATGGTATGTGCCGGTCTGGCACACATTAGCAGCCTTGAGTGACCACATGATGCTGCATGATGATGGCTCATGGTACTACACCCCATCCAGTTACAGTGACCACAGTACCACACATAGCATTAACTGCTATGCACCTCAATGTTGTGTGTGTGCAAACATATGCACCGATACACATTATGCATAGCAATCACCATTTGTACAAAGTGACACATATAAGTCATGTAATGCTATTGAGTGTATAGGTCACATGACACACACTGTGTATGTGTGAAGTTTAACATTGCAGTTGTGTTGTAGCATGCCATGTCATAGCTGGCACTGGCATGTTCACAATATGTCCTACACTCACCATAATAACTGTACAATGGCTATGTTGAGCAATGGTATTCCTTCAGGTATACATGCACCACTCATCCTGTGTGTATACATAGCATGCGTGTGCTACACCTGTGTCCACATTCATCTGCTAAAGACACAGACGCAGTAATCAGAAATGGATATCTATGTGACACACAGATACGCATCCAGCCATGGTATGTATACCTGTGAGTGATGGTGCACAAGACATTGCAGAGCTTTTAATACTTGCACAGCAATGTTGTGTCCATGTACACATTGCATTCCAGGGTGAGGCCGATCACTGAACAACAACACACATGCATCAAAGCCATGTATACTATTATTAGCAAGGGCTGTCTACACCCACACTGCATGCTGTTGAGCAACACACGTCCTGCATGCTGACACATGTGATATAACTGATTGCCTTGTGATACTGTACCCCACCATCACCCGCTATTGAGTATGTTCTGTATTGCTTTTGGTGTGTGTGTGTGTGTGTGTGTGTGTGTGTGTGTGTGTGTGTGTGTGTGTGTGTGTGTGTGTGTGTGTGTGCGCGTCTGTTTTAGTGAGGAGTGCATTTGTGTGCATGTGTGCATGTGTTCATGTGTGCATGTGTGCATGTGTTCATGTGTTCATGTGTGCATGTCTGCATGTGTGCATGTGTTCATGTGTTCATGTGTGCATGTGTTCATGTGTGCATGTGTGCCGACATCATGTACAGGTTGTAAAGTGTGTTTCCTGTCTTCCTCTCACAGGTGCTGATTTTGGGCTGGTTCAATGCAGCGGGGAAACCAATGTCACTGAGCAAAATAGTGATGATGATGATAGGTGTGTTGAGGCACAGGCATGTTTGTCAGGGTCTGTCGTTGGGCCGCCAATCGACAGTACACAAGCGTCCACCCCATCCATGCACACAGTCATACTGCCAATACATCTATCACCAATGCCCTTAGCTGAGGGACAGCATACCGTCAGCATTGGCCAGGACAGTGTGGTATCCATGGCACATGCATCCCAATACAGCAGCCATACACAGATGTCTGGAAGGGTACCACATAGGCAGATGTCCAGGGGTTCTCGCCGGAGCACTGCTGCTCATCATGCCACTGGCGGATGTGCCACAGATCTGACAACGTCAATCATATTCCAGGCTGTCATGGAGGCACAGACACGTATGGAACGATACACCAGACAGGGACTACGGGCACAGAGGGCACATACCACCATAATTGACAGTATCCATGACCTAGCAGGTGCCATCTGTCATTGCACTGAGGTCACAGATAGACGTTGGGGAGAGACATTAGATGTACTCCACAATGTCATGTCCATGTGTCAGGGCAGTGCGGGATGGTTGAGTCATCGAAGTGGACGTATGCCAGCAACATCAGCAGCTGGCAGTCACCACGGATGTCCTCCAAGTCACAGCCACTCCCGTAGTGCCAGTAGCAGCCCCAGCAATGTTGGGGGTGGGCTGTGGATAGAACATCCTGGAAGACCACGTGCATGTGGCTCTGGACAGTTGCAGCAGGGACCTGAGTCCAGTGTACATCCATCTACCTCTGGGGATAGTACCCAGTCTGGCTTAGAATCTGATAGTGTCAGTAGCACCCCTGCCAGGCACAAGTACCATACCTGTGGCCACAGATGGTGATCTGTAAAGCCTGGCAGGTAAGGTCTGTGGCTGTCCCACAAATACCCATATATGGTAGCCACATGGTGGAACTGTGTGCATGCAGACACACACACACACACACACACACACACACACAGGAACCAGACATCTAGAGCTAACACATAACCGCATGCATTACATCAACATTGGCCCATAGCAGTACTCTTGCCCCTCACACACACACACACACACACACACACACACACACACACACACACACACACACACACACACACACACACACACACACATACGTGTCAATTGGATGGCTCACTATAGGCCTCTGGCAAACCAACATCACACCATGTGCATATGATGAAACCTGTGCCACCTCCTGTCATCTGTAACATCAATGTAGGAACAGGCTACCATGGTGCTGATGCACAGGATGACTTTACATCAGTACAGCAATGTTACCATGTTGTCAGCAGTAGAGTGTAATGATATGCTTGAAGGTGTAGCTGAGCAGGCATGATGCATTAAAGCTATGATTGTCATTGTAGTATTGTATACACCAGTGTTAGTTAAAATAGTGTATTGTTCCCCCACGTGTCACTTGGCTGATGTGTGTAGTATTGGCAGCATGTGTTAGAGAGTGGACAGTATGTGTGGGATGTGTGTAGCACAGATTTGCAGATGTACATCTGTGAACATGGTGGAGGTGCACTGTCTGCATGTATGTGCATAGTGGACACATGGGCAGGGTGACATGCCCTGTATTACACAGTAACAATACATAGTTTTTATTGGTGGCCAGTATGCATTGTACTACACACATTTCGGAACCTGACTACACATGTGTGTATGACATGGTTTGACACTGTGCTGTGGGTGATACTGTTACTATCTGTCATTGTTCTGCATTCTGGTAGTATACATAACTTCAACAGCCTGACCATAACAAATCGTTAGATGATGTCTTCACGACTGACACACAGCTGTAGGACACACAGCAAAATTTGCATCCTTCAGGTACTATACTATGCCAGTAACCAGTGGTATTCAACTGCACCCATTACTGAGACCACTCCCGTTTGGCATATAGCTTTCTTAGGTACAAGCAATCACAGTAGGGATATGTCCATCCACATCTGATAATGCATACTGTGGCCTATAATGCATTCTCCAGATGACACACACATCGTCCACAAGAGTACCATACAGACAGATAACTGTCAAACCCATGCTGTAAAGCTATTATCCAAACTAAGCATAATCATCCACCTTAACAGAACATAGTATCCCACAGTACCACATAGGTAGTAGCTACCAACATGATGAACAGGTACCGATGTGTACATGCAACCAAGTGTTACGTCATCTCTCCTTTGATAATCACATTTCCTGAGGTATTTTGAAATACCTCAGTGGATCACATAAGGCAATAAGGGGTTTGCATGCATATCCACAAAGGTTGTTGTACACCTATAATGAATAGTCATCATTGACAGACTTTGCTGCGTTAGAACCGGTCTAACATATACCTCGGCCATAAAGCCTCACTCACACAATTCAATAGTAACCGTAATGAGTGTGTGTGACACGGATGACCTAGGCCAGGGATCACTGCAGTGGCTGACCTTGTCACAAGCATACAGATGTGACCTAAGGTCTGGGAAGCAGCAGCACAGTCTGGCAAAGATGACAGTTGTGTCCTTGGAGAAAGCAGGGTTCACACACATGCAATAATTGAGGTAACATGTACGTATATGTGTTTGCCACACAGCTACCTCACATGTGCACATACTGACATGTCATACAGTAGTAAAAGCAAAACCCACTATACATTGACCAACAGTGCCATACACACTCACCGAGTGCAGGATTCAAACACCTACTAAACTACTTCATGATACTAGAGCTGCATGCATTAACACGGCATGCTATACACGTCACTGAGGTGCTGTTTTTCCACAGGTATATTTGTAAGATGGTGACATCATCAGACTTGACAAAGATAAGTATACCACTTGTAAGGTGTTCTACTACTCTACAAAAAGGTTTCTCCTCTCCAAGGTTATTACACACACACACAGGTGTCATGTGCTGGATTCAAACCCCTACCTAAATGGTTTGTGACACTACAGGGGGTACACATTTACACAATGCACTATACACATTGCTTTGAGCTTTTATTTCCACAGGTATGTTTGAAGGATGGTGACATCATCAGACCTGACAAAGATTAGTATACCACTTTTAAGGTGTATGTGCACTCTCCTAAAAGGTTGCTCCTCTCCAAGGTGATGACACACACACACTTGTTAAGGGCAGAATTCAAACTCCTACCTAACCGGCTTATGATACTACAGGAGTACGCAGTTACACAACATGCTCTATACATTACTGTGAGCTCTCTTTTCCACAGGTATAGTTGAAGGATGGTGACATCATCAGACCTGACAAAGATTAGTGTATCACTTTTAAGGTGTACGAGTACTCACCAAAAAGGTTGCTCCTCTCCAAGGAGATCACACACAGACAGATACACATACACTTGTCAAGTGCAGGATTCAAATCCCTAATTAATTGGTTTATGATACTACAGGAATATGCATTTACACAATGCACTATACACACTACTGCAAGCTCTTGTTTCCACAGGTATATTTGAAGGATGGTGACATCATCAGACCTGACAAATATTAGTATACCACTTTTAAGGTGTATGAGTACTCTCCAAAAAAGTTTGCTCCTCTCCAAGGAGATCACACACAGACAGACAAACACTTGTCAAGTACAGGATTCAAACCCCTACCTAACTGGTTTATGATACTACAGGAGTATGCATTTACACAATGCGCTATACACATTACTGCAAGTTTTATTTTCCACAGGTATATTTGTAGGTTGGTGACATCATCAGACTAGACAAAGTGGGTTACATTAGGTGACATTGGGTGAGCTACATAGAAGGAATAATAAAAAATAGTAGAGACGGAGCAAAAGCGGAAGTGTATAATATTCAATTCTAATTTATTCTTCAATAAAAACAGAAAAAATGGATAAGCGTGCTTTCGCTTATAGCTTCATCAGATCCATGAATAAATATCATTCACTCAAAGCATTTTATACAGAAATTCAAAATATTGAGTAGCTAATCCAGCTTCTACATCAATTAATACCTTAAAGGAACAATATATATTAAAGGCATATACTAGATAATTCATATATATCTTTGGTTTCCCAAATAATTCAGGAATATAGAATGGTAAACATATATAAAAAACGATAAATATATATATATATATATATATATATATATATATATATATATATATGTGTGTGTGTGTGTGTGTGTGTGTAAAGTATGTAAAAAAAATATATATATAAAATATATGTAATATAAAAAGAATGTATTTCTGGCCGCTAATGCTCTTTGTGAGGTATTGCTGCAGGCTTTACAGTTGTTGTAGTTGTCTTGTTAGGTACATTGCAAAAGTGGCGTTGTACTCTATTATAGTTCTAGTGAGTGATGAGTAGTGGGGAACAATGTCCTCTTCTATCCTGCATTAGACACATTTTGTGATATGCTGTGCCACATAGCAGGGTTTCCTGACTACTGTGGGGATGTGATTATCACACTTGTGTCCAGTGTACACCTGTGACCCAAGGTCCCTTGTCACACTTTCAGTGTTATGTATACTACCGCCTATGTTGTAGTTCTTGGCTACAGAGGTTTTAACAAAGTGGATGACAATGCACCTTTTGCCATTGAGCTAGAACCCATGGCTTTGACAACAGGCATCTGTCTCAGTGAGGCCCTTTTGTAGGATGTCCACATCTTTAGTGTTTACAATTATGGCTCCTAGTTTGCAGTCCTCTGGTAACTTCTGTAGCCACAGACCTTCCATGTTAAAGTTTACTTCAGGGAAGTAGATACTAATCAGGACAGGACCCAGGACTGGACCCTGTGGTACTGCACTCATCACTGGTCTAAAGTCGTACTTGGAGTCTGCTACTTTCACAGTGTGTGTTCTGTCAGTGAGCCAGTTGGCAACCCATCTTGTGACATAGCAATTTATACTTAGTTTAGTGGGTTTATCCATATTTCCAGACTGTGGGGTGGTGCTGTAAGCCGTGGCAGGATCAACATAGGCTGTGTGAACCACCTTACCCTTGTTGATGGTTCTGTTGACTGCTTCAATGTCATCTATCAGGTTTAGGTGACATGATCTGCATTTTACTAGCCCAACATGGCTATGGTCCAGGGTTTGGGGATTACAAATGTAATTGTTTATATGTTGTATGATGATACATTCCATGGCCTTGAAGAGTAGGCTCGTCAGGCTGATGGGGCACTAGTTCCTGAGGTCTGTGATGTCTCCACCCTTGTGTAGTGGGATAACTGTCACTGTGCACCATTCAACAGGCACAAAGCATGAGGTGAGGCTATAACTGCACATGGTACATCAGTGTGATGCCTGTTAGTTCTGTGGTTTGTGTGGAACATAGCCTGTGAAGTTATCTGGTCCCATAGCTGCTGTGATACTGGCTTTGGAGAGTGTTTTTTACCTGTGCAGCCATGATGACAGCAACTTTGCAGTATTCCATTATAGCGGTGTGCTCTTTCATGGGTGAGAGGGGGGTATAGTTAACAGTGATCCTATCTGCCAGGATGTTGGCAATATCTGTTGGGTCTGTATATTTAGTGCCATTGAGCTGTAACTCAGTACAGATCTGAGTGTAGCCATGACATAGACCTGTCTGTTGTGCAGAGATCTCCTGAGTAGACAGTATGCAACAGAGTACATATTGGGTTACATTCAGTCTTGTTGCATGGGGCAACTGTTTGAGGCCAGTAATCCTCTTGTTAGGGTACTTCAGTGGTCTTTCTGGCTGTTGAACGTGCCTAGTCTGATTCATCGCAAGTGTGTTGTGGTACTCTCTGACGGGTCTGATGACTGATGAGTACTGGGAACCTCCTTTGACATACATGCACAGACCTTGGCAGTTTATGTGAACACATAGCATGATTTTCTGACAACTTTGTGAATGTGTTTCTGGAAGTAGAGATGTCTATCCACATTTGTCCATAGATCCCTTATTATCACCTCTGTATTTGGCATAAGTGTGTGAGCATGTCCAGTATGACCTTTCAGTGTGATGCTGAATGAAATCCACTACATTTGTTGGAGTGTGTGAGCACGCCCAGTATAGACATTTATACTATATGTGTATGGAAAGTCAAGCTGTATCTTTACAGCAGGGCTCACCTTTGTGTCATAGATCAACAGAGATCATGCTGTGCCTGCAGGGCTTCCATGAGACACTTTGCATAGACTTATCAACATTACTACATACAGGGGGGACAGCTATTCTTTCTACATTTCTACCCAGGGGCACACTTGATTGTTACTGTGGGTGTACATAGGATGAGGGTTTCACCTGACACATACACATTTGCTATGCCTGCACTGCTATGTACCGTACCCCATTTCAGTCTGTACTGTTGCCTATCATACTGGCTTGAGGCATACTACTGTGCTGCAGATCCTAGCATCCAATGTCACGTATATTAGATTGCAACTTCATAGCCTACACTACCCACATCACACCACCTGGCCTGATGTTCTCTGTCTGCATAGGCCTGTAGGGGGGGGTTACTCATATGCCTCTTTAGGGACATGATGCAGCATTTCTTTGTGTTTGCATTACTATACAATTGTCCTGCTGTGTCTGTGCCACTGAAATGCTATCATGACTTAGTGGTTCAGTACTGTGACTATAGTGCACAGTATCATGGGTTCGCACCCTGTCACTGCTTTTTATTTTCATGCTGGGCAGAGCAGACTGCTTAAGGAACAGTAAAGCAAATATGAGCATGTTTACCTGCCTTTGCTCAACTTTGCACGACTTTGCCCAACCTTAGCCAACATTGCTCAACGTTGCCCAACATTGCGCTAGTTAGCACAGGCAATTTTGTTTACATATACTAAATATTGGTAAATGCTGCTTAGCACTGCTTTATATTGCTTAAAACATGGCAATCATGCCTCCAGTGATGCTGCAGGGCTGCCTATGTCGGATGCACATACTACACTCCCTATACATGTTTGGAAACAGGCAGTGTCAAATTAGGCATCCCTTTTATTTTATGTGCGAGTCAGAGAGAGGTATCATTTCCAGGGTTCCTACTGAGCCAGTGTATGTGCTATGCATTGCCTCTTTGCCAAGGCCAAGGCATACTGGGCATGCCTCCTTCTGCCTACTGGGGCAGGCTCAGGTTGTTCCTCCTCCGAGTCACGCTGTGCCTGTGCAGGCCTTAGCAATGGTGGGGGGCTGTTTGGCCCTGCCCCATGCTGTTCCTGCTGCAGTTGTTTTCACAGGATTATATTGTGTAGCATGGCACATACCATGACAATTTGGGTACATGTAGTTGGTGAGTACTGCAAGGCTCCACCGGATGTGTCCAGGCACTGGAACTGTGACTTGAGCATCCCAAACACACGCTCAATTACATTTCGTGTTTGTGCGTGTGCCTCATTATGGAGTTCTTGTTCAGGTGTGTGTGCATTTCTGATGGGTGTCATCAGTCACGGCTCCAGTGTGTATCCAGCATCCCCCACTAGGTGACCGTCAGGGATGTCCCATTGGCAAATGTCTGATACAGCTGCGTCAGATGACAGATATGGGAATTGTGGTAGCTTCCAGGGCAGCCAACACACGCATTCAGTATTATGCCTTGGGCATCGCACATGACCTGGCAGTTGATGGAGTGGAAGACCTTGCGGTTGATGTAGGCCCTACCCCGTTCACCGGCTGGTGCTTTGATGTGTATGTGCGTGCAGTCAATTGCACCCACTACCTCAGGGTATTCCGCTATTTGCTGAAAGAGACGCATATTGCTGGCCAATACCTCACGGGAATTGGGGAAATATACATGATCACCGACATGTGCTGACATGGCATTCAGGAAATGGTGCAGTACCCTGGATGCTGATGCCTATGAAATCCCCATCATATCACCAGTTAGTCTCTGGAAGGTACCTGTTGCTAGTATTTTTAGGCCAACACATACCTTGGTTTCCACTGGGATGGGTTCCCCTCCGTTGGTTCTGTGTGTGAGGCCTGGCCTGCACAGCTCAACAATTTGCTGCAGGAGCTCTCTGTCCACTCTATAGCGCTCCACTATTTCCAGCTCATGTAGCCCCTGGTAGGTTACCCTGGGTCTGTACACTCTTCTCCGTCTCCTCACTGTGGGTTGCTCAGCAACATTCGCAATGATTAAAGGTACTGTTAATCTTTCAAATTTAACAATAACTGAGGCCCAAATAAGCATTTTGAATAAAGGATTGAAATTTATCCCAAATACTACTGATGATATTGTGCAAGCAGTAATGGACCTAAAACTTTTTGTCAGAAAGGTTAGCTTAAGGTTAATCTTTAAAGATAATGGTTCTTTAATGCCAAAATGTAAGAAATTGAGTGTATTTTCACCAATTTTATGTCCAATACTGTCTGCTTTTTCGAATATTGTTGAAAGTGAATTGAGAGCCTTTTATAGGAAGAGAGGTAGAAAGAGATTGTATAATTTAACATATTCTGAGTACATGGCTATGAAAGAACTGCAAAAGAATGACAGGATAGTAATAAAACAGGCTGATAAAGGGGGAGCGGTAGTACTAATGGATAGGGAATTGTATATGTCGAATTTTAGAAATATTTTGGGTGCAGCATCCACGTTTAGAAAAATTTCCTATAATGATGTTAAAAAACATATAGCAGTTGTAAATATGTCAATTTATGAATTGCAACTTAGTAATGATATAGATATTGATTTGTTTAACTATTTGAGTGTGCCATGTCCTAGAATACCGCAAATTTATGGTATCCCCAAGATACATAAGGACTTGATGAATCCGCCTCTTAGACCTATTGTTTCGGGGGGAGGCTGGATTACGCAACACATTTCGAAGTACCTGCAGACAATTCTAGGGGAATATTTGACGAAATGCTCCACAGTGCTGAAAGATAGTAATACTTTTTTGCAAGAACTATATAATTGGTATTTGAATAATGATAAGCAAAATTATATTTTGGTATCTTTAGATATTACTTCATTATTTACGGTTATACCTAATGAATACGGTATGAACGCAATTCGGGATTTTTTAGTTAGTGAAGTTAAAATGAATGGTAGAGACATTGAGAATATCTGTACCCTGCTTGAAACGGTTTTAACAAATAATATTTTTGTTTTTGATGATGAGCCATATTTACAGCTTACGGGTGTAGCAATGGGTACTCCCATAGCTAACACCTATGCCAACATAGTACTGTATGAGTGGGAAAAACGTGCAATACTTAGTGAAATAAATGAGATGAATATGAATGTTAAATTTTATAAGAGGTTTGTGGATGATTGTTTTTTGCTTTGGGGGGGTTCCTTATTGGAATTGAATGATTATGTAATGTATCTTAATGAAACAACTGAATTCCTGAGGTTTAAAATGATAGCATCGGAACAAAGCATAAATTACCTGTATGTACATTTGTATAAAAATGGAGATAGGCTAGAATCCGCAATATAAAAGAAAGCGGTAGATGCCTCTAGATATATTAATAGAGAAAGTATGCATGCCCCTCATACGTTTAAGGGTACTTTAAAGTCTCAATTAATAAGAACTAGTAAGTTGAATACCATGGATATTAATTTTGAAGAACAAGCTAAAGAAATGATGCAGGAATTCCAGAGAAATGGCTATCCGACATGTGTTATTAACAAGGATTATAATGAGGTAGTGAATGGGAGAGCAAATAAATATAAACCTGTTTTTAATGGAGGGTCACACTGTAGTGGAGTATCAAGATGTGGGAATAAAATGGTTAGATATCTCAGCACATTTAATTTGAATACTGATGCCGTACATAATATAATGGAGAAAAATTGGCCAATCTTAATGGCCATGCCAGAGATAAGGTTAATAGTAGGAGATAGGCCATCTTATGCCTATAGGAATTCAGAAACTCTAAAGCAAAAACTCTGCTACAAAGATTTTAGGCAGAAAAATGTACAGCCTCAAAGAAGAGCAGGTACAATAAAATGTTATAATTGTACCTGCTGTGATGATTTATATGAAGGTGAGCACAGTTTCATGCACCCTAACAATAAAGAAGTTTATAATATTAAAGCCCTAACTAATTGTAATGAAACTCAGGTAGTCTATCTAGCTACATGCGTAGCTTGTGTGTCGTTTTATGTAGGTAAGACCACCAGAAAACTAAAGGAGAGGATCATAGAGCATAAATCGGATATAAGGAGGAAAATATCAACAAATGCCTTGAGTAAGCATATTATGGATGAGGGTGAGAGACATAAATTTAAATTTAGGGTTGTGTGTGCAGTTGAGATGGGAGTAAGAAAGGGTGATATGAATAATATATTGGAGTTAAAAGAATATGAGTGGATTGTTAGACTCCAGGCTGATGTGAAGCCTGGCCTTAACAATGCTGTTAGCTTAAAGCCTGTATTGATGAAAAGACAAAGAGAGAGAATTTGATTTTAGTTGGTGTAGTGTATTCATTTTAGTAAGACATTTATATGTGTATATGTTTATATGTCATATTTATGAGTGAATGTTTTGTATGTATTTATTAATGTGATTTATATTTTTGAATATAGTTGGAATGTTTAGATTTAATTAAATATGTCTGGAAGTTTTAAATTGTTGTATTTTAACTACCTAGTTCTTTAAATTTTAACTAATGGATAGGTTCGTTAGGCTGGCTGAAACATGTGACTAAGTGAGTCTCCTATTTAAAGTTTGAAAAGGATGTTGTTATTATGTACTGATGAAGGGTGTGGACCCGAAAGCTTTACAATAAATTATTTGGTGTGCTAAGTGCTTGTTTGAGGCCCGGCCTGCACAGCTCAACAATTTGCTGCAGGAGCTCTCTGTCCACTCTATAGCTCTCCACAATCTCCAGCTCATGTAGCCCCTGGTAGGTTACCCTGGGTCTGTACACTCTTCTCCGTCTCCTCACTGTGGGTTGCTCAGCAACATCCGCAATGGCACCACCGTCAGCATCTTGCACATGTTGCCTTATAATAGCAATGGCAGACCCTAACATTTTTTTTCTCAGTTAAGCTTTTTAAGTTTTCACTTCTCTTTGTATACTGCTGTGTTGCAGTGTTTCTGAGTAAACATGGGGGAATGTTGTTTGCAGAGTTTTAAGTGCTGGGCTGGGCTAGTGTACTGCCTGTGTAATTGGCTGATTCTGATTGATTTCACCTGGCAGCTCTGCTAGTTCTCCTTGGTTAACTTCCTACTACTACTTTTCCTTTCTTTTCTCTTTTCTGTTTCCACAGGGGGCGGCGCTGCGCAAACAAGCGCAAACACGTGCACATGAGTGCACACGCGCGCACACATCCTTACACAGGCTTACACAGGCTTAGACGGGTGCACATCCATGCACACAGGCTTCCACAGCCTTACACAGGCTTACACGGGTGCACACACATGCACACAGGCTTAAACGGGTGTACAGACATGCACACGGATGCACACAGTGTAAGCATCTTTGTAAGAAACTTTGGTGGTAGCCACAGCGTACACCTTCAGTTTCTTGGTTTCAGTTCAGACAATTGTAGACACGGCTCTTCCAGTCCTGTGTAATTCACAGCAGACACATGCCACTCTGCTCCAATAAGCTTACAGTCTTTGATACATGCCCCCCTCATTATGTCACCTATCTATTACTCTGTTACTCCCCTAATCCTACTCTTACACTCTAGGGACATGGTTCATATGGCAGGGAAAATTGGGATTCACTATCCTTATACTCATTTGCATAGGATTGCCTACTAATGCTTGGTTACGTCTCTCACACTGTGTTTCCTCCCTTAGCAACCACTGCTCAGTAGCCATGTTGTCTTCAGCCTGCCATTCACTTGCATGGCAGATGGATATTTGTGATAACATGCCTATTTTTGGCTTTTATTTTTTTGGGGGGTTTTTAGAGTGCCGCACGTTTGCGCTATGCTTAAACATCGGAGATCGGGGAAAAAATTTTTTTTTTTATTATTTTGCAACACATATAAATGCCAATGGTCTTATATTTGGCCATTGGCATGCTTCCTCAACTGGATGCATTCTTTATTTGGAGCTGTCATTGCTCCATTTTGCTATTTGCAGAACGGTACTCAGTTACCAACCGAGTACATTTCTGCAAATAACACTACTCTTACTCGGACAGTTTAGTGTTTCCTGGATTGCAAATTTACCTCATCTGCATAGCTTTCAGCAGCAAATGAGGTAATTTGCATAACCTAACACTGTCCGTGCAAGAGTCGTTTTAGGAGCTCTCCTGCACGCCCTTGCCGGATGTTCCTGGATCATTCTGCAGACATATTGGCTGTCTGGAGTCTTACACTACTCTTACACACCGTGCAAGCCTTCGTGAATCCGGCCCATTACATAGACCAAGAAACCTTGGGTCAATTGGAAAAAGAAGTGACTGAGGAAGTGCAAAAATATAAAGAACAAAATCTAGAGATTTTTGAAAGATATAAAAAAGAAATATGAACATGAGAAAGAAAGAGAGATCTGATATGGTACAATATTTATGCAAAGGAAAAAGCCATATTAATCAATAAAAAAAGCAGCCCCAATGACATTCGACATCCAGATATGGAAAATTTCACAATACAAAAAATAAGATCACAAAGAGGGATTGTACAACAGAAGATTAGAAACGTAGAAGTAAAAAAAAATAGAAGCTGAAGTTATGGAATACCAGTAAAATGAAGGATTTAGTGTAGAGAGCTAACACAGGTTATATCACAGTAAGATGGAACAAGTAATCCCCCAAGTAAGGAGAAATAGGGGGAGCAGGGGACATATCTGAAGAAGAAATATGAACATGGGAAAAAGAAAGAGATTTAATATGGTGCAATATTTATGCAAAGGAGAAAGCAAAACTAATCAATACAAAAAGAGCAGTACAAAATATATTTGAAGAGAAATACAGGCAAACGCATCTGGATATAGAAAATTTTACAATACTAAAAATAAGAAAACAAAGAGGAAAATTAGAAAAGAGGATTAGTAATGGAGAAGTTAAAGAAAGTTAAAGAGGTTGTGGATTACCTGCAAAGTGAAGGATTTAGTGTAGAAAATCTAAGTTTGATAACATCATAGCAGTACAGAGCAATGGATCCCCAAATTAAGGAGAAACCAGTGGAGCAGGAAACATTTGATCAGTTGCCATATGAATATGCTTTGGAGTCTTCCATAGGAAACCAGTACAAAAGTTCAGTTGGAGTTGTACAGAAAGGGAAGGAACAGGAAACTGTGGCAACTGACACAGCCAATGTTGTGGAGTGATAGGCCAGTAAGTTCCCATATGAAAGAGCAATGAATGGCACAGGATGACACCAAGGAGAATGTGGCACAGAAAGATGCCCTGAAACTTTCTGTAGAATGCCCACAGAAAACAGGCAGCAAAGAATGTGTCCTCAGTTTAGAAGAAAATGATTTAAGAGAAGAGTTGCTTGATTTAATTGAGATGGACAGACATATTAAGGATCAATGAAATAAACAGACTACAGAAAGTCAATAAAACCCAAAAAGTTAGAAGTTTGATAAAACAAATGAGCACAGTAATTAGAACTGTTCATAGAGATTCATGCAATATAACAGAAGTAAAGAGGATATATTGCTGTGCAGCTAAATTTTTTATTTATTTTTATTTTATTTTACATTTGTTAACTGGGGGTGACTGACTGAGCCATAAAGGCCTTTTTTTAGCAGAGGCCCAGGGAGAAAAGCTCCACAAAGAAAAGTTACAGACACATTTAGTTATTTAGACATGATCAGTATACACACAAATTACAAGAGACATGTTTTTACAGTGGTATGTGGCACATAAACAGTTACAGTGGAGAGAACAAACAAAAAAATATTAATTTTAAAAACAAAGGTAATTAATAGATTTGTGGTGTACAGCTGAAATTTGGAACATAGGTAGAATACATACATAGTACACAGGTACAGTACATACATTGTAGATTAGCCAGTGTTTGTGAGTAAGACTGAAAACTATTATCAAGTGCTCTAGATTTAGTATGTATTTGTTATCCGCTTTCACTAGCCTGGGGAGCAATCATGGCACTGCCAACTTTGCTTGAGATGTTGCCTGATGAGGTCTTTAAAGGAGGCCTTAGATGATGTGTTTTGAATGCTAGTAGGGACAGAGTTCCATTTTATAGCCACTGAACTACTATATAGTGTTTAATTAATAACAGATAAAGTCTTACCACAAAAACACAGAGCAGTAGGGGAAAACAAGGGGAAAAAAATCAAATGTCAGCATGGAAGATTCTATATTCTAGATCTAGAGTCTAGATTCTAGCTTCTGCCCTTCTGAGCTGTGAATTTCTGGTTAAAGGCTTATTGTGCCTGCTTATTTGATCTATTTCTTTCTGAAATTTGTGTGCCTTGTTTGCTGTAGCCCAGACGTTAGTCGTTTATTGGCCATTTCGGGCTAATTTCTATCTCTTTCATTTCTCTGCTATAAAAAATGCATTTTCACGGTTTTGCTCGCCGGGCAGTGCTGGTTAGCTAGGGTTAAACTATTCCCGGCTCGACAAAGTCTGCTCTTCAATTTTTCCCTTGGAACTAGACAAACTTTCAACTTAAACACTCAAACCATTCATTTCACAGCCCAGCACTTGCTCAAAACTCCTAGCAAGCACTAATTAACCCTAGCACTAGACCCCCTATACTGCCCAGAAGGACAAGGCTCTCTATTCATCTCTACCAGCTAATCAGTAAAACAGCTCACTTTACCTATTCAGGCATGTCAAAAGGGCAGTTTTAGGTGTACTATCCAGTCCAACTGGTGAATCAGGGCATTTTGAGGCAATGTTACAACTGCCTCATGTACACAGACAACCCTCTCCTCCTACCACCAAACACTAATATATGCGAGAGATGCAATTATACAGCCAAACTGGAGGCAAAGCACTCTCAACCCAAGAATGGAACTGACAGTCAAGAGGAGAAGGAAAATACTTGCAACATACCACCAGTCTCACATAGACCTACTAAAACAACACCGGCAAATAACACACATAAATACATGAAAACATATTCGGAGGCTCTAAATAAAAATCTGCAAAAGCAACAGAGACCTCCAAAGCAGACACCCAAGCAACCTCCACACCCCATCACAAACCATGAAACACATACTTCCCATAATCAGTGTGCCATGCAATCACAGCCCTTAAGGCAAAATAACATACCCAACACACTAGTAATAGGTGAGTCTATAGTCAGGCACACTGATGTCCCACTAACTAGGCTGGACAGGGAGAAGGTTACAGTTAGATGCCTGTCTGGTGCCAGGATCCACCACATAACACAAGCACTCAGGTTGCTCCAGAACAAGTACAAATATGACTCTGTCATTGTCCATGTTGGTGTGAATGACCTGAGACGTACCTCCCTGGACTACATGAAAAGAGACATGGAAGAGCTCTCTGATCACATAGCCTAGGCTCGTATGACCCTGACCCTGAGTAGCATTCTGCCCTCACCAAGAATGATGCCACAGTATAAAGAAAAAATGATCAATTTCAACAATTGGCTAAGTTTCTGGTGTCATTCAAAGGGGATCCAGTATCTGTCCACCTGGGATGACATGCTCGATAAGCCACACTGCTTTGCAAGAGAGGGCTTGCACCTGTCACCTTTGGGCTTTCGAATACTGGTCAAGGCTTTTGCCGCCCCCCATAGTGCCTTTTTTAGACAAGGCTCAAAAGACAAACCCACCACTGTAAATAGCACAAGTAACCAAAAACTGAGGGCAATGCTACTCAACGCTAGAAGTCTAAACCTCAAAATGCATGCACTTGAGGCACTCCTCAGTATGGAGAACATCGATATCTGTGCAGTAACAGAAACCTGGTTTAAGGCTCCAGAGAGCACTCTAGCACTTCCAGGCTATAACTCATGCCATACTTTTCGGCCACAGAACCCGGACCGAAACACAAAAGGTGGGAGTGTATCCATATTCATCAAGGATACCCACACCTCCAGATTAGTGCCATAGCACAATGCCTCAGAGATCATCCATGTGCAACTAACAACGGAAAAAACTGCAATTCAAATTGTAGCTTGCTACAGATCACCCACCATGACCCAGGACCCCCATTCCACATTTCTGGAGACACTGGAAAATATGAAAGTCCTACCAAATGCCCTAATATTGGGTGATTTCAATTACCCAAACATTACCTGGGAGAACTACTCAAATACTAACTCCCTTGCCCAGTGCTTCCTAGAATTTATAAACTCAAATGCCCTGGATCAACTGGTCAACACCCCCACCAGAGGTGACAACATATTGGACCTGGTCATCACCAACATGGGCGACCGGTGTTCTACACTGGATGTCAAACCCTCACTGGTAAGATAAGATGATAGACTAATCACTCTGGATATCCACATTCTGCCCCCACCCCCAATCAAGGAAACCACCGCGAAAAACTTTTCAAAAGCAAACTTCACATTACTTAAGACCGAGGTGGAAAGGTTCATAGCCCCCATGTTAAAGGACAATGCTGTCCAAGCTGCTGATTCCCTTACAAAGGCACTCTATGAGCACCTGCAAGAATGCATGGCTCATGCTATCCCAAGCAAAACCAAGACTCACTCCTCCAAGAAAAGGAAACTAGTCTGGTGGACCCCTGCCATAAACAAGCTATAAAATAGAAGGAGGAAACTAGTGCAGAAAAGAGTAAAATCCCAAGAAAGAAAGACATCCCTGATCAGTATCAGCAAGAAACTATGATCCCTCAAGCCATAGCTTAGTGGTAAATCACTTTGTCTATGGTGTGCAGGGCCCTGGGTTTGAGCCTTGCAGAGGCTGCTTATTTCGTGCCCACTGCGTGGTGCACAGCTACAATTATCCCGCTCCACAAGGGAGGATCCGCCTTGGATCCCAGGAACTACCGTCCCATCAGTCTGACAAGCCTGATCTGCAAGGGCATGGAACGCATTATCATGGAACTTATAAACAAGGACATTGGCAACCTCCAGACTGGACCCCACCCAGTTTGGGTTTGTGAAGGGCTGATCTTGTCTCCTGAATCAGATTGACTTCTTCAAATCGGTCTCCAGAGCTATGGACGAGAGTAAGGCAGTCCACACAGCCTATCTGAACCTCGCCAAGGCCTTCAACACCATCCCTCACTCTGGAATCATAGATAAACTTACTATGCTGGGCATAAATCCCTACATCACTCGATGGGTTGCCAACTGGCTTACTGACAGAACCCAGACTGTAAAAGTAGCCGACTCCAAATCCAGCTCCAGACAAGTGACAAGTGGAGTACCTCAGGGTTTAGTCCTGGGACCACTCTTGTTTGGCATCTACTTCTCTGAAGTACAGGCCAACACTAAGGGACTCTGGCTAACAAAGTTTGCAGATGACTGCAAACTGGGAGCCATTATTGAATCCCCAAATGATGTGGATATTCTACAAAAGGGCCTTACAGAAACAGATGCCTGGTGCCAGAGCCATGGGCTCAAGCTTAATGCCAAGAAATGTATAGTTATCCCCTTTGGAAAAAAACATGTGCCCATGAACTACCACATAGGTGGCAGGACACTAAACATTGAAAGTGTGATGAGAGACTTAGGGACACAAGTGGACAGTGGTCTCACTTTCGATAACCACATCGCCACAACAGTCAGGAAATCCTTCTACATGGCACACCTCATCACTAAGGGCTTTCCATCCAGAAAAAAGGAGGTCATTGTCCCACTGTACTCATCCCTCATTAGGCTCATTATAGAATATAATGCCCCATTTGGTATGTACCTCACAAGACATCTGCAACAGCTGGAAAGGCCACAGAAATACCTCACTAAAAGAATCACAGGCCTAAAGCAGATGCCATATGCTGACAGTCTAAAAAAACTCCAGCTATACTCTGTGGCATATCGTCTACTCAGAGGCAATCTCTGCTTAACATACAAGGCCATGTCAAACCCTGAGCTGTTGGACATGCTCCACTTAAAGAAATCCCAATCCCTCAGAGCCACACACTCCAGGGATCTAAACCTTATCATCACAATGAGCAAAACATGCTGGAATGATAGGTTCCTGACCCAGAGACTCCCCATACTCTGGAATAGACTGCCCATACATGTCAAGCAGAGCCCCTCATTGGCCCTCTTCAAAAGGAACCTTGCCGATTGGATGGGAGATAGGAAATTCACCCCGGGGATCATGTCAGTTGCCCTGCTAGACAGGGGCCCAGAGAAATAAATATTGTGGGAAAAAATTTCCAGTGAATTGTTATGGCTAGGCTTGCATAGGCCTTAGGGCCGATAGCCTAGTACCAACCTATGAACCTATGAACCTATAAAATCATCCAAGGCTAGCTTCGAAAGAAAAATTGTCAAGTACTCCAAAGATAACCACAAAGTGTTCTTTAGCTATGTCAAGAACCTAAGTGGAAACTCACAGATCTGCTCTGAGTTAGTGCAGAATGGCACAAAATACACTGAACCGACTGATATTGCCAACATTCTGGCAGACAGGTTTAGTGCAAACTTCACCCCCCTCTCACCCCCTAAAGGGCCCATAACCATACCAGAAGAATGTTATGCCCCGGCAATCACTGACACACAGGTTAAAACAGCCCTATCCAAAGCCAAAAATACAGCTTCAATGAAACCAGATGATGTCTCAGGCTGTGTCTTACACAAGCTCCAAAATGAACTAACCCCTCACCTAAACACACTGTTCAAACTCAGCCTCTCTACAGGCTACGTACACATAGAGTGGCGCACAGCAACAGTTATCTGGCTCCACAAAGGTGGAGCCACAACAGACCTGGGAACTATTGCCCTATAAGCCTGACTAGCCTAGTCTACAAGGCTATGGAGAGCATCATCATGGAATTCATTGACAGAGACATTGGGAACCTTCAAACATTGGAACCTACCCAGTTTGGCTTTGTTAAGGGCAGATCATGCCTCCTAAACCTGGTAGACTTCTTTGAGACAGTTACCAAGGCTTTAGATGAGGGAAAGGAGGTCCACACAGCCTACCTAGATCTTGCAAAGGCTTTCGACATCATTCCCCATTCTGGTATTATAGACAAGCTCACCAGCCTGAACATAAACCCCTACATCATGAAATGGGTTGCCAATTGACTCACGGATAGAACCCACACGGTGAGAGTTGCAGGCTCTAGGTCTGACTCTAAACCAGTTGCAAATGGCATTCCCCCAGAGCTCAGTCCTGGGACCCCTCCTGTTCAGTATATACTTCTCAGAGGTACAGGCAAGCACAGGAGGACTATGGCTGACCAAGTTCGCAGACGACTGCAAACTGGGGACCATAATTGACTCTCCAACTGATACAGACATCCTCCAGAAGGGTCTCACTGAGATGGATATCTGGTGTCAAAATCATGGCCTCAAGCTAAATGCCAAAAAGTGCATAGTCATCCCTTTTGGAAAAAACAAAGTACCCGCGAACTACCACATACATGGTAGTCCCCTAAATACAGAAAATGTAATAAATGATCTGGGGACCCAAGTAGATAGTAATTTCTCCTTTGATAATCATATTGCCAAGGTGGTTAGAAAATCCTTCTATGTGGCACACCTAATCACAAAAGGGTTCGCATCTAGAACAAAAGAGGTTATTGTGCCCTACTACTCATCACTCATCAGACCCATCATAGAGTACAACGCCCCATTTGGGATGTACCTTACAAGACACCTGCAACAGCTGGAAAGACCACAGAAGTACCTCACCAAGAGGATTACTGGCCTCAAACATATGCCCTATGCAGCCCGACTGAAGAAACTCCAGCTGTACTTGGTTGCATACCACTTACTCAGAGGTGATCTCTGCCTGACATACAGGGCCATGGCCAACCCAGAATTGATGGACATGCTCCGCCTAAAAAAAAAACAAATCCCTGAGAGCCACATGCTCTAGGGATTTAAACCTCACCACAACAATAAATTGGACATGCTGGAGGGATATATTCCTGTCCCAGAGACTCCCCATGCTTTGGAACAGGATTCCAATCTACATTATGCAGAGCCCTTCACTAACGCTCTTCAAGAGAAACCTTGACGAGTGGATGGGAAACAGAAAATTTACCTCGGGGATCACTGCAGTGGCTCTGCTGGACAGAGGCACAGGGAACTAATGGCTCTGCTGGACCGAGGCACAGAAAACTAACCTAAGAGGGCGGTGAAAGCCAACACATTCTGGCTAGGTTTATAGATGCCCTCAGGCAGACAGCCTAGTACTTACTTATGAACCTATGAAACTGAAGTATTGAACTGAGAAAACTATAATGTAATTAAGAGAAGAGGTGTCACTGTTAGAAGAGTACAGAAGAGGGAACAGATCAACAGAAATACTCAGAAAGATAGATGTGATAAAAGTAATATGCAGTATCAAAACAAACCAGGATCTATTGTGCACTATTGCAAATAATAAACTAAAAATATCAGCACAGGAAGAAAAACTTAGAAAATATGCAGCTATATATAAAAGAAAAGTACAAAATAAGCAATTTATTCATGACTCCAAAAAGTTTTATAGAGAATTGGGAAACACTTTCAAAAGGAATTGAAAGACCACCAAAAAATAAGAAATAAATACATTTTGGAGAGATATCCATGAAGATCATGTGGAACATAACAAAGATACTAAATGGATAGAAGAAGTAAAAGAAAAAATAAGAAGTTCAATGCATCCCAAACCAGTTTGTTAGGTGGACCCTGTACTCACCGGCTTTGTCTGACTCTGCCCTCCGGGAAGACCAGAACTCCACCTTCTGACCCTCACTCCCTCATCTTAAAGAGATCGCCCATTAAAGATTGTGAAATTTGTTAGGTGGACCCTGTACTCACCGGCTTTGTCTGACTCTGCCCTCCGGGAAGACCAGAACTCCACCTTCTGACCCTCACTCCCTCATCTTAAAGAGATCGCCCATTAAAGATTGTGAAATTTGTTAGGTGGACCCTGTACTCACCGGCTTTGTCTGACTCTGCCCTCCGGGAAGACCAGAACTCCACCTTCTGACCCTCACTCCCTCATCTTAAAGAGATCGCCCATTAAAGATTGTGAAATTTGTTAGGTGGACCCTGTACTCACCGGCTTTGTCTGACTCTGCCCTCCGGGAAGACCAGAACTCCACCTTCTGACCCTCACTCCCTCATCTTAAAGAGATCGCCCATTAAAGATTGTGAAATTTGTTAGGTGGACCCTGTACTCACCGGCTTTGTCTGACTCTGCCCTCCGAGAAGACCAGAACTCCACCTTCTGACCCTCACTCCCTCATCTTAAAGAGATTGCCCATTAAAGATTGTGAAATTTGTTAGGTGGACCCTGTACTCACCGGCTTTGTCTGACTCTGCCCTCCGGAAGACCAGAACTCCACCTTCTGACCCTCACTCCCTCATCTTAAAGAGATCGCCCATTAAAGATTGTGAAATTTGTTAGGTGGACCCTGTACTCACCGGCTTTGTCTGACTCTGCCCTCCGGGAAGACCAGAACTCCACCTTCTGACCCTCACTCCCTCATCTTAAAGAGATCGCCCATTAAAGATTGTGAAATTTGTTAGGTGGACCCTGTACTCACCGGCTTTGTCTAACTCTGCCCTCCGGGAAGACCAGAACTCCACCTTCTGACCCTCACTCCCTCATCTTAAAGAGATCGCCCATTAAAGATTGTGAAAGTATGTTATTCTCATATGTGTCAGCCATAAACTCTGTCCTGTTTATCCTAGTCTAGCTACCTACACAGGACTGCCAGCAGCCACTAGCCCCTGTCCTTCTCCCCATTCTAAGTTAGTCTCCCTTTTCCCCTCCCCAAGACTACCACTGGGATTGATATCTACTTTTCACTAACTCCTTACCTCTCTCATCTCTTTCCTACCTGCATAATCTCTGATACTTGTTCCTTTTGCCACCAGGTGGCTTCCTACTATTACCTGGCTTGCTCCCTCTGGCCTACTTCTTTATACTCAATTTCCTTTGTTCTGCACCTGTACCCTCTCCTTCACTACTTCTCATTCTCTTTACTCCTGACCTTGCCTACCACCCTTCTAGTATAGCTTACTGCTATAAACCTATACATCTTCATAGAGTACAGCTCAGTTTACAAACTATACCTTTTTCTCTGTTACAAACTTACCTGCTGTTTCCATAGCTCACTGATTGTTTTTTCTGGGCCTCACTACTCTTTTGTCTGCCCGCTCCGTTAAGCCTCTGGCTCACTCCGCCCCCTCCCTGCCCCCATATCCCACCCGCCCTAGCATCCCTAGCTTTATCCATATAATAGCCACTCCCTTCATATCTTAAACCTATCACAATCCAAATCCCTGAAAACACCCATTCCTTTTCCGCTTTTTCTAACTCACTCATCTGAGTAAGTAAGTGAGTAAACAGTTTTACTTTGCTAAGCACCATGAATATAGGAAAATAATAATCCTATGCTTTTTACTATCTCTGTTAGCTAGCTTATACCATATTAGTAAATATGAAGACCAACCATATATAGGTTACCACTTCCCCAGAAAACAAACAACAGCATTAGGGTCTCAAATTGCTCTTAAACTCCACTACCAACAATCCGACCTTTTAAAGCCAAATTCATCCACTACCATCAAGCAAAGTTAACCTCAACTATCATAAAAACAAGCTATCCCAGAAACTAGTACAAAAATTCAAAAAACTCCTAGAATACATCAGTAAAAATATCTCAAGGTCTGGAGATATCCACCCCAATCCTGGCCCTACATCAACAAGTAACCCTGACTGTCCTATGAATCTCCCTAACACATCCCACTTGCTACAAATTTTCCATCTAAATATTAGAAGTGTCAACAACAAAGTGCATAATTTACATGCACTCCTAGATACTTACCTACCAGATATAATGTGTCTAACGGAAACATGGCTAAAACCAGAGATCAAAGACAATGAACTCATCCCACCTGGATATAATATATACAGGAATGATAGAAACAAAAAAGGTGGCGGAGTTGCTGCACTCTTTAAAACTAACCTTAACGTTACCATTAATCCTACCCAACCACCACAATTCTCTAATACTGAAATACTTGCCTTAAAGATTCACTTGAACAAAGACAAAAGTATTAACCTAATTGTTTTATATATCCCCCCTGGGAACAATGTCTATACATTGGAGAATATACTAAACTGGCTAATGAATAACTACCCACAAGAAACTATAATTATGAGTGATGTTAACATTGATTGGTACCTATGCTCTAATGATAATAACCCCACTAACATCAACCTTCATGGTTACTCACAAACTATTACTACATCCACCAGAATGGGAAATGCTAATCAAAAAGAAAGCATTCTTGACTGGATCCTTATAAACAGTCACCCTCACACATATATGTCCAGAACCCTGCCTAATGAAATTAGTGACCACCTTATCACATATATTACTAAAAATAAACCAGACAATTCCACTGTTCCAGTCTTTAGATCTATAAGAAACAAAAAAAACTTTGACCTCATAAAATTTAAAAATGAGCTGCAATCCTGTAACTGGACACCACTCAAATATCTTCCCCTAGATGAAGCAGTAGAACATTTCAATACCACCTTCCTATCCATACTAGATACCCATGCCCCAAAAGACGATCAAAACTAAAACAAAGATTGCCCCTTGGCTCTCAACTGAATCTAAACTTAAAATAAAACTCAGAAATAAAGCTTGGAATACCTGGCGAACAACCAAAACAATCCCAGACTGTATGAAATTCCAACAACTAAGAAATGCAACGAAAAAGCCATAGTAGCTGACAAAAAACTTTTATTGTTTGTTACAGAATAAGCACCAAAATAACCCTCAGAAATTCTGGGCAGGCTTGAATAACCTTCTCCACCCAGGTAAATCATCCACTCCAACTCCTGAAACAGCAATGGATAAAGACCCCATTGAAATAGCCAATACCTTCAATATGTTCTTTACAAACATTATCAAAACCTTAGCCAACCAACTATCCTCTTGTAGCCAACCGATCATGTAAACACTACCACAACCTTTAAAGACCTTCCTCCTAAAAAGTGTCCCTACATCTTCAATAAGAGCCCTTTTACAGAAACTTAAGCCATCTACCCCCTCTGCAGACCTACTCCCAGCAGAATACCTTCAAAAAGCTGCAGATGTTATTGCCTATCCAGTTTCTATCCTCATTAATCAAACTTTCTCGGAGTCAATAGTACCAACTTTATGGAAAATATCCCATGTAATACCACTCCATAAAGGAGGGACATCCACTGAACTATCTAACTATAGGCCCATAGCGTTAATGTCCCCATTAGCCAAAATTATGGAAAGATGTATGCACAAACAGCTACTCCACTATCTTATCCATAACAACCTACTAGCCAACTCCCAGCATGGTTTCAGACCCAAACACAGTACCACAACTGCCCTTCTCTCCTTCACTGACACAATAAACCATAACCGTAATGACAAGAAAGTGTCCTCTGCCTTATTTCTAGACCTATCAAAAGCATTTGATATGGTCAACCATCAACTACTCATGGAAACCTTAAAACCTCTACCTGGATAACTTGACACTAGACTGGTTTAAAGCCTACCTCTCAGACAGGAAACAAGCAGTATTGTGGCAGAATACTCTCCACTTTACTACCAAATACCATTGGGGTCCCTCAAGGGTCCATTTTGGGGCCACTTCTTCTCGGTCTTCATTAATGACCTCCATACAGTCATTCCGAGGCCACCTGTATTCAATATGCGGACGACTCAACACTGGTTTGTTCAGATACATCTCTAGACAGACTACTAACTAAAACCCAAAATTGCTTCACCAAAATCGAAAACTGGCTATTAGGACGACAGTTAATCCTAAATCCTAAAAACTAAATTATTGATCTTTCAACCAACTCACAAAAATCACCTTATTGATGTCTCCATAACATCCAAAATGGTACTATCATTTCCCCAGACCCCACACAAAATTGCTAGGAGTTACTATTGATAATAAACTGAAATTGACACATATCAACCTGTCCATCAAAACAGTAAACAAAAAATTAGGATCGCTCTATAGAATTAAAAACTTCCTAACACCAAGTACTAAAGTCACCATTGCCCGAACACATTTGCTCTCCACCCTTCTTTATTCATCTGCAATATTCACCAATCTTAACAAAACCATACTTGATAAACTATCCAGCTCATATAATCATATAGCTAGATTTGCAGCAGGAACTCCATACAGGACCCATCATTGCACCAACCTAAAAAACCTAAAATGGATTGAACTCCCCAACCTTGTTAGAGTTACCCAACTCACTGAGATATATAAAATTCTCAAAAACCCCGACAATTGTCCTTCACTTCAGAACCTAGTCCTTCTATACTCTAATCTTAACAGTCTACGTTCTGCAAACAGACCACTCATAAAGATGGTCAAAGCTTATAATACTGGAGGAGATGCACTCTTTCCAAACGCTGTTGGAAAAGTCTGGAACTCTCTTCCCACCAGTATTCTTTCCTCTACCTCCCTACCCCATTTCAAGAAACAACTGTTTCACCACTATCAGAAGCACTGGCTTTGCCAATGCTCATCCCCTGACTGACATTTCTTAGTCTCTATTGTCTACTTGAATTGCTCATGGTCTTCATTTTTTTATTTCCTTATATGCATTGTTAACAAATTAATTTTTGCAACCTGATTGTTTGTTTGACTTTTGACTGTTTCTCTCTCTGTAATATTATAATTTTGGAAATGTCTGTATTTTTGTATAATGATGGAGCTTTTCTCCCCGGGCCTCCGCTGAAAAAGGACATTGTATCCAGTCGGATTTTTTTCCCGGTTAACAAATGTAAAATAAAAAAAAAAAAAAAAAAAATAAAAATAAAAATATGAAATGTGGTGAAATAATGTCCAGAGACATTGAAATAAAGTTAAGAAAAGCTCCTAATTGGAAAAACCCCATGCCCAGATGCAGTACCTAACGTCTGGCTAAAAGTGTTAACATCTTTAAATGAAGATTTAACCATGAGTAAGCACTATTTGTATGCACACCCCGAACAGACACCAAACCTAGTTAACAACAGGAAAAGCAATGCTCCTACTTAAGAATGAAACCTGCAAGCTATCCAAAAACTATAGACCAATAACTTGCCTTCCGTTGACCTATAAACTATACACTGGAATTGATGCTGACAGAGTTTATAGTCATTTAGAAGAAAACTCAGTCATGGCAATAGAACAAAAGAGTAATAAAAGAAAGTCATTTGGAACAAAGGATGATTTGTTGTTAAATAAAGTAATAATGGAGAACTATAAAAAGTTGAAGAATCTAAGTATGACATGGATGGACTACAAAAAAGCATTTGACAGTATCCAACATTCATGGATAAAAGAGTGCTTAAAAATATATAATATATACCACACTTTAATTATACATTACAGCGACCATGAAACAGTGGCAAGCCACTTTGCAGTTAAGCCATGGTAAAGGATAAATTATTATTCCAGGGATAAAAATCCAAAGGGGGATATTCCAGGCTGACTCTTTGTCACCGCTGCTCTTTGTCTTGCCCTTAACCCATTAAGCTGTCTACTTAGATTAGATAATGGATCCAATTTGGCTCCCAGAAAATAACAAAGTGTAAAAACTTTACATCTTCTTTTTGAGAACAATTTAAAACTGTATAGAAGAGGAACTGAAAGCCAAGTGGTACAGTGGTCAAGGTGTATGCCTTTCAATGACAAGGTGGAAGGTTTGATTCTCACCACTGGGTGTTACTTTACTCACTAAAAGAATCACAGGCCTAAAGCAGATGCCCTACGCTGACCGCCTTAAAAAACTCCAGCTATACTCTGTCGCATATCGTCTACTCAGAGGCGATCTCTGCTTAACATACAAGGCCATGTCAAACCCAGAGCTGTTGGACATGCTACACTTAAAGAAATCCCAATCCCTCAGAGCTACACGCTCCAGGGATCTAAACCTTATCATCACAATAAACAAAACATGCTGGAGGGATAGGTTCCTGACCCAGAGACTCCCCAGACTCTGGAATAGATTGCCCATACATGTCAAGCAGAGTGCCTCTTCAAGAGGAACCTTGACGATTGGATGGGAGAAAGGAAATTCACCCCAGGGATCATGTCAGTCGCACGGCTAGACAGGGGTCCAGGAAAGTAAATAATGTGGGAAGAAATAGCCAGGGAATTGTTATGGCTAGGCTTATATAGGCCCTAGGGCTGATAGCCTAGTACCAACCTATGAACTGAAAGCACAACTGCAAGTGGTCAAAACCTTTTCAGATGATATAAGAATGTCATTTAGACTTGATAAATGTGCAAATGCAACCTTTAAAGCAGAAAAGCTTCAGCACCAAGAAAACATTCCTGGAACAGGAATGCAGTATAAAAGAACTTGAGCAAGAGGAAGTGTATAGATATTTGTGAATTGATGAAAGTTTAACAAAATAAACATGAACAAATGTGAATAAAACATAGTAAGAAATATTTTAGAAGACATAAATTAATACTGAAAACAGCAATGACATCTAGGAACAAAGTCCAAGCTATAAATCAATTTGCTCTTTCTGTCTTAATATATAGTTTTGGAGTGACTGACTGGCCCCAAAAGGTGTTGGGTAGGTTGGACAGGAAAACAAGAAGGATGTTTCATGCTCATCAAATGATTTATAAAAATCAGTGCATACCAAGACTATATATTCCCATTCTCAAGGAGGTATGGGCCTCCTCAAAACTGATTACATGTATAGATCTGTAATTGTAGGACTGCATATATATCTGCTGACCTCACAAGACCTAAATTGAAAGTTTTAAAACATGAGGAAAATAAATCTAAGATGACTTCCCTGCTTAATCTAGCAGAAGCATATCAGCATCAAGTGGGAATATAAATCAAAATAGAAGTATATAAAACTCAGGCAGCAACTGAACGTGCCAAAAAACAAAGCAGAGTATATAAGGTGAAGGATCAGATGAGAAGGCAAGAAATGTGGAAAATGCCTAGATATAGATGCAAGTATAGAAAACTTTTGGAACAACTTCATTTTGATCAGGACTGAACACAGGAATGTTAAGGAGAGGTGGATTTAAACCAAAAGATGGGAAATTAATATTGGCAGCCCAAGATAGCGGACTATGTACATGTACACTGGAAACATGAGTCACAAAGCATTATAGAAAATGATGCTTATTTTACATGGGATTACCAATTACCAGCACTTCAAAAAAAAGATGCAAGACTACCAGATATAGTCGTGCATGAAAAAAAGAAAAAAAGCAGCATGGATCTTTGAAATTGCTACACCCACTGACTATAGTGTCTTACGTACAAAGAGACACATCATCATCATCTTCTTTCGGCTGTTCCCGTTAGCGGTCACCACAGCGGATCATCTGTTTCCATTTCTTCCTGTCCTCTGCATCATGCTCTCTCACACCAACCACCTGCATGTCCTCTCTCACCACATCCATAAACCTCATCTTAGGCCTTCCTCTTTTCCTCTTACCTGGCAGCTCCATCCTTAGCATCCTTTTCCCAATATACCCAGCATCCCTCCCCAGCACATGTCCAAACCAACGCAATCTCGCCTCTCTTGCTTTGTGTCCAAACTGTCCAACCTGGGCTGACCCTCTAATATACTGATTCCTAATCCTGTCCATCTTAATCACACCCAGTGCAAATCTTAACATCTTTAACTCTGCCACATCCAGCTCTGACTCCTGCCTTTTCGACAATGCTACCGTCTCCAACCCATATAATATAGCTGGTCTCACTACCCTCTTGTAGACCTTCCCTTTCACTCTTATTGGTACCCATCTGTCACAAATAACTCCTGACACTCTTCTCCACCCATTCCACCCTGCCTGTAGTCTCTTCTTCACCTCTCTTCCACACTCACCATTATTCTGAACTGTTGATCCCAAGTACTTAAACTCATCCACCTTTACCAACTCCACTCCCTGCATCCTCACCATTCCTCTACCCTCCCTCCCAATAACACACATATATTCTGTTTTAGCCCTGCTGACCTTCATTCCTCTCCTCTCCAGGGTCTCCACAACCTGGTCCCTACTCTCACTACATATCACAATGTCATCTGCAAACATCATAGTCCATGGGGCCTCCTGTCTAATCTCATCTGTCAACCTGCCCATCATCACTGCAAATAAGAAAGGGCTCAGAGCTGATCCTTGATGTAATCCCACCTCCACCTTAAACGTATCTGTCACTCCCACCGCAGTCCTCACCAATGTCACACTACCCTTGTACATATCCTGTACCACTCTTACATACTTCTCTGCCACTCCCGACTTCCTCATACAATGCCGCAACTCCTCTCTAGGCACCCTGTCATATGCTTTCTCTAAGTCCACAAAGACACAATGCAACTCCTTCTGACCTTCTCTGTATTTCTCCAACAACACTCTCAGAGCAAATATTGCATCTGTAGTGCTCTTTCCTGGCATGAAACCATACTGCTGATCACTAATCATCACCTCCCTTCTTAACCTAGCTTCCACTACTCTTTCCCATAACTTCAAGCTGTGACTGATCAATTTTATCCCTCTGTAGTTACTGCAGCTCTGCACATCACCCTTATTCTTAAAGATAGTTACCAAAACACTTTTTCTCCACTTCTCACGCATCCTCTGACTTTCCAAAGTTTCATTAAACAATCTAGTTAAAAATTCCACTGCCATTTCTCCTAAGCACCTCCATGCTTCCACTGGTATGTCATCTGGGCCAACAGCCTTTACATTCTTCATCCTCTTCATAGCTGTCCTTACTTCCTCCTTGCTAATCTGCTTCACTTCCTGATTCACTATCCCCACATCATCCAACCTTCTCTCTCTCTCTCATTCTCTTCATTCATCAGCCCTTCAAAGTACTCTTTCCATCTACTCAACACACTCTCCTCACTTGTGAGTGCGTTTCCCTCACTGTCCTTTATCACCCTTACCTGCTGCACATCTTTCCCAGCTCTGTCCTTCTGTCTAGCCAATCGGTACAGGTCATTTTCTTCCTCTTTAGTGTCCAATCTCTCATACAACTCTTTATATGCATTATCCTTCGCCACCTCTCTCTTTGCCATGTGCCTCATCTCCTTATACTCATGTCTACTTTCTTCATCTCTTTGACAATCCCACTTCTTCTTCGCCAGCCTCTTCCTCTGTATATTCTCCTGTACTTCCTCATTCCACCACCATGTCTCCTTGTCCTCCTTCCTCTGTCCAACACCATAAAATATCAGGATTTTCATGCAGAAATGAGAGAAATGTGGAAGACAGATACTCAGACAGTTCCAGTAGTAGTAGGAGCAATGGGTTTTATAAAAAAATAATTTACAATCGTACTTAGATATGTTGCTGATACATGTAACACCTTATGAATTGCAGAAGGAGTCATTACTGGGCACATTGCAGGTGCTGCGAAGAACACTTTTGGTAATATCAAAGCTTGAAACAATGCTAATTTCATGAACTTTAATAGTCATACTTTGACTTAGGAATGAGGTCCATTCCTGTTATGGTATTAGAAACCAAAAAGACTTGAAAAATTAAAACATCAGGAAGCATATATCTAGCCCTAGAACACACCACTACAACCTATTATGCAACATATCTAATTTTAACAAAACATCTTTCGAAGTTGGACTGGATTCAACTAAAAACACTACATCTCGACAAAGCTCTGTTTAATAACATATTTCTCAATATACTCAACAAACATGTCTCTGTTAGAAACAAAAATATAAACTTCAACCATTCTCCATGGCTTAACAGAGAAACAAAAATGCTAATGAAGAAAAGAAATATAATACCTGGCGCCTATGGAAATAAAAAACATACTTTCAGAAATACATGCAATTAAGAAATTAAGACAAAAACTACAAACCTACAGCACTCTAAACTAACAAACTCAAAAATGTTCCAGTCATCAATAAATAAATTGATCCACCCTGGCAATACTACCCCACTCCACTCCAACAACTAATATTTTCTCTAATACTATAGCTAGCCAGTTCAATATATAATTATTCCAATCAGTAGCATCCTTCCTAATAGAGAAAACTTCCAAACCCAATACTTAAAGAAAAAAATGACCTCTCTCCTTTTGAAATCCATCTCCAACCCATTTCAACTCTCCTCAATCAAAAAGCTTCTCCAGTTAAAACCAATAACAGTGGACCCTGACAACATCCTAGACAAATACATCAAAATTGCAGCTGACAATCTAGCATACTCTATATCCATATTAATCTACTGGTGATCCCTGTTGGGTGAGAAAAGTAAACCTATATTTTTTTGGTTGCAACTTGCTTAAACCAACAGAGCAGTTTTCTGTTTTACCTGCTCCATTTTGTTTTTTGTTTTAAGACATCTTTTTGTTCTATGTGCGAGATAGACACTTAAATTATCTAGGCTGCACATTTCACATGTTTTTTCCATTAGTTAAATTGTTTCTTGAGTGATACTTAAATCCACAGTGAATTTCTGGGTCATTGGGCTGGATTCACGAAGGCTTGCACGGAGTCTAAGAGTAGAGTAAGACTCCATTCAGCCAACATGTCTGCCAAGCGATCCAGGAACAGCTGGCAGGGGCGTGCAAGAGAGCTCCTAAAATGACTCTTGCACGGACAGGGTTAGTTTATGCAAACTACCTCATTTGCTGCTGAAAGTTATGCAAATGAGGTAAATTTGCGATCCAGGAAACACTGACCTGTCCGAGTAAGAGTAGTGTTATTTGCACAAATGTACTCGGTTGGCAAATGATTACCGTTCTGCAAATAGCAAAATGGAGCCATGACAGCTCCAAATAAAGGATGCATCCAGTTGATGAAGCATGCCAATGGCCAAATATATGGCCATTGACATTTTTATGTTTTGCAAAATAATAAAAAATATTTTTTTTCCTCAATCTCCGATGTTTAAGCGTAGCGCAGCGCCACGCAAATGTGCAGTGCACTAAAAATCAGAAAATCAAAATTTAAAAGCCACAAATATGGATATAATTCAAAATATTCATCTGCCATGCAAGTGGATGGCAGGCTGAAGACAACATGACTACTGAGTAGTGGTTGCTAAGGGGGGAAGCTCAGTCTGAGAGATGTAACCAAGCATTAGTAGGCAATCCTATGCAAATGAGGATAAGGATAGTGAATCCCAATTTTTCCTGCTATGTGAACCATGTCCCTAGAGTGTAAGAGTAGGATAAGGGGAGTAACAAAGTAGAAGATGGGTGACATCATGACGGGGTATGTATTAAAAAGACTGTAAGCTTATTGGAGCAGAGTGGCATGTGTTTGCTGTGTGTTACTCACGACTAAAGGAGGTGTGTCTGCAGTTGTCTAAACTGAAACCCAGAAACCGAAGGTGTACGCCATGGCTACCACTAAAGTTTCTTGCAAAGCTGCTTACACTGTCCGCATGAGTGTGCGCGCATGTGCACGCGTGTAAACAAGTCTAAGCTTGTGTGCGCGTGTGTACGCCCGTGCAAGCCTGTGTAAGGCCGTCTAAGCTTGTATACATGAATGTGGACTCGCCTAAGCCTGTGTAAACTTGTGTAAGCCTGTGTGCGCGCGTGTTCACTCGTGTGCGCATGTTTGTGCTTGTTTGCGCGGCACTGCCCCCTGTGGAAATAGAAAGGGAAAAGGAAGGAAAAGAGGTAGTAGGAAGTTAACCAAGGAGAACTAGCAGAGCTGCCAGGTGAAATCAACCAGAATCAGCCAATTACACAGGCAGTACACTAGCCCAGCCCAGCACTTAAAACTCTGCAAACAACATTCCCCCATGCTTTTCTCAGAAAAACTGCAACACTGCAGTCAACAAAGAGAAGTGAAAACTTAAAAAGCTTAAACTGAGACATAAAAATGTTAGGGGCTGCCATTGCAGTTATAAGGCAACATGTGCAAGATGCTGAGGGTGTTGCCATTGCGAATGCTGCTGAGCAACCCACAGTGAGGAGACAGAGAAGAGTGTGCAGACCCAGGGTAACCTACCAGGGGCTACATGAGCTGGAGATAGTGGAGTGCTATAGAGTGGACAGAGAGCTCCTGCAGCAAATTGTTAAGCTGTGCAGGCCACGCCTCACACACAGAACCAACAGAGGGGAACCCATCCTAGTGGAAATCAAGGTATGTGTTGGCCTAAGAATACTAGCAACAGGTACTTTCCAGAGGCCAACTGGTGATATGATGGGGATTTCGCAGGCATCAGCATCAAGGGTAGTGCACCAATTCCTGAAAGTTATGTCAGCACATGTCGGTGATCTTGTATATTTCCCCCAATTCCAGTGAGGTATTGGCCAGCAATATGCATCTCTTCCAGCAAATAGCGGAATACCCTGAGGTAGTGGGTGCAATTGACTGCACGCACATACACATCAAAGCACCAGTTGGTGAGTGGGGTAGGGCCTACATCAACCACAAGGGCTTCCACTCCATCAACTGCCAGGTCGTGTGTAATGCCCAGGGCATAATGCTGAATGTGTGTGCTGGCTGCCCTGGAAGCTACCACGATTCCCATATCTGGCATCTGTTGCAGCTGTACCAGACATTTGCCAATGGGGACATCCCTGACGGTCATCTAGTGGGGGATGCTGGATAGGCACTGGAGCCGTGGCTGATGACACCCATCAGAAATGCACACACACCTGAACAAGAACTCCATAATGAGGCACACGCACAAACACGAAATGTAATTGAGCGTGTGTTTGGGATGCTAAAGTCACAGTTCTGGTGCCTGGACACATCTGGTGGCGCCTTGCAGTACTCACCAACTACATGTACCCAAATTGTCATGGTATGTGCCATGCTACACAATATGATCCTGAGAAAACAGCTGCAGCAGGAACAGCATGGGGCAGGGCAAAACAGACCCCTACCATTGCCAAGGCCTGCACAGGCACAGCGTGACTCAGAGGAGGAACAACCTGAGCCTGCCCCAGTAGGCAGAAGGAGGCGTGCCCAGTATACCTTGTCCCTGGCAAAGAGGCAACGCATAGCACATACACTGGCTCAGTAGGAACTTTGGAAATGATACCTCTCTCTGATTCGCACATAAAATAAAAGGGATGCCTAACTTGACACTACCTGTTTCCAAACATGTATAGGCAGTGTAGTATGTGCATCCAACATAGGCAGCCCTGCAGCACCACCTGAAGCATGATTGCCATGTTTTAAGCAATATAAAGCAGTGCTAAGCAGCTTTCACAATATCTAGTATATGTAAACAAAATTGCTCATGCAATGTTGGGCAAGGTCAGGGCAAGTTGAGCAAAGTCAGTTAAACATGCTCATATCTGCTTTACTGTTCCTTAAGCAGTCTGGTCTGGCCAGCATGAAAATAAAAAGCAGTGACAGGCCTTGAATCCAGGATACTGTGCACTATAGTCACAGTACTGAACCACTAAGCCATGATAGCATTTCAGTGGCACCAACACAGCAGGACAATTGTACACTAATGCAAACACAAAGCAATGCTGTATCATAAGAGGCAAATGGGTAACCTTCCCCACACACCTATGCAGACAGAGAACATCAGGTCAGGCGTTGTGATGTGGGTTGTGTAGGCTACGAAGTCGCAAGCTAATATATGTGACATTGGATGCTAAGATCTGTAGTGCAGTAGTATGCCTCAAGCCAGTACGATAGGCAACAGTACAGAATGTAATGATGTCCTGTACATAGCAGTGCAGGCACAGCAAATGTGTATAAGTGTCAGGTGAAACCCGCATCCTATGTACACCCAGAGTAACAATCCGGTGTGCCCACGGGTAGAAATGTACAAAGAATAGCTGTCCCCCCTGTATGTAAAAATGTTGATAAGTCTATGTAAAATGTTTCATGGAAGCCTGCAGGCACAGCATGACCCCTGTTGATCTATGACACAAAGGTGAGCCCTGCTGTAAAAATACAACTTGATCTACCATACACATATAGTATAAATGTATATACTGTGCGTGCTCACACACTCCAACAAATGTAGTGGATTTCATTCAGCATCACACTGAAAGGTCATACTGGGCATGCTCACACACTTAAAGAAACGAAGCAAATGTCAGGCAGGAAGCAGGAAGATAATGAAAGGTCATACTGGGCATGCTCACACACTTAGGCTAAATACGGATGTGATAATAAGGGATCTATGGACAAATGTGTATAGTCATCTCTACTTCCAGAAACACATTCACAAAGTGGTCTGAAAATCCTGCTATGTGTTCACACAAACTGCCAAGGTCTGCGCATGTAGGTCAAAGGAGGTTGCCACTATTCAGCAGTCATCAGACCTGTCAGAGAGTACCACAACACACTTGCGATGAATCTGACTAGGCACGTTCAGCAGCTAGAAAGACCAATGAAGTACCTTAACAAGAGGATTACTGGCCTCAAATAGTTGCCCCATGCAACAAGACTGAATGTAACCCAATCTGTACTCTGTTGCATACTGTCTACTCAGGAGATATCTGCCCAACAGACAGGTCCATGTCATGGTTACACTCAGATCTGTTCTGAGTTACAGCTCAATGGCACTAAATGTACAGAGCCAACTTATATTGCCAACATCCTCGCAGATAGGATCAGCGTTAACTTTACCCCCTCTCACCCATGAAAGAGCACATGTGTATAATGGAAGACTGCAAAGTTGCTGTCATCACGGCTGCACAGGTAAAAAACACTCTCCAAAGCCAGTATCACAGCAGCCATGGGACTAGATAACTTCCCAGGCTGTGTAGTATCTACTTCCCTGAAGTAAACATTAACATGGAAGGCATCTGGCTACTGAAGTTTCCAGAGGACTGCAAACTAGGAGCCATCATTGTAAACGCTAAAGATGTGGACATCTTACAAAAGGGTCTCACTGAGACAGATGGCTATTGTCCAAGCCATGGGCTGTAGCTCAATGCCAAAAGGTGCATTATCATCACCTTTGTTAAAAACACTGTAGCCAAGAACAACAACATAGGTGGTAGTATACTTCGCATTGTAAGTGTGACAAGAGACCCTGGGTCACAGGTAGACAGTGGATACAACTGTGATAAGCACATTCCCACAGTAGTCAGGAAACCCTCTTATGTGGCACACCTCATCACAAAATGTGTCTCATGCAGAATAGAAGAGGACATTGTTGCCCTCTACTCACCACTCACTAGAACTATAAAAGAGTACAATGCCACTGTTGCTATGTACCTCACAAGACAACTACAACAACTGGAAAGCCAACAGCAATACCTCACAAAGAGCATTAGTGGCCTGAAATACATGCCATATACAGACCATCGCAAAATGCTCCATCCGTACTCCCTTGCATATCGCCTACTCAGAGGTGTTCACTGCCTAACATACAAAGCTATGTCAAACATACAGCTTTGGATATGATCCACGTAAAACACTTACAATCACTCTGAGCTTTGGACCCAAGACCATGAGTGAAATACAAAAGGAAGGGGTGTAGCCATTTACCTTATGGATATCCACACCTTCAGGTTACTGGCACAGCATGAGGCTTTGGAGACCATGCAAGTGCAACTAACATTGGGCAAAGCTGCCCATCAGATTGTAGCCCACTATAGATCATGTACCTTGTCTCAGGAACCTCACTCAGTATTCTGGAGAACAATGGCAAACATAAAGGTCTTATCAAACACCATTATATGAGGAGATTACAACTACCCAAACATTGAGTGGGTGAATTACTCGTATACAATGTCCTTTGCCCAGTGTGTCCTAGAGTTAAGAAACTCTAACACCCTGGAACAGCTGGTCTGCATGCCCACTAGAGGTGACAACCTACTGGACATGATCATCACCAACATGGAGTACCAGAGTTCCACAACAGAGATAAACCCCTCGCTGGTAATATCAGATCAGTAAGTAATCACACTGGACATCCACATCCTGCCCCCACACCCAGTCAATGAAACCACTGTGAAGACATTTTCAAAAGCAAACTGCACACTTCCAAAGACCAAAGTGGAACATTCCAAAGACATCTTGCTATAGGATAATGGTATGCAATCTGCAGAATCATTTACAAGTGCATCCTATGAGCATCTACAGGGATGCATGGAATGAGACATCACAAATAAAACCAAGATGCACTCCTCCAAAAATAGGACAACAAGCAGGTGTTTGTTGTCCATAAATAAGCTAGACAAGAGAAGGAGGAAACAAACACATGATAGATCCAACTTCACTAAAGCAAAGGCATCGCTGATCATTATCAGAAAGAAACAATGATCGCTCATAAAATAATCCAAGGATGGTTTCTAAAGAGAAATAGCCAAGGAATGTAAGAATAACAACCACAAAGCCTTCGGTAGCTATACCAGACATGTAGGTGTCAACTTCCAAATATGCTGTCAGCTACTGAAAAAATGAATGACATACACCAAACCAACTTGCATTACCCACACCCAGGGGGACAAGTTCAGTGTAAACTCCCCCCATCACCCCCAAAATGGTCTGTGTCCATCACAGAAGGATGCAGAGACCCAGACGTCATGGACATGCAGGTAAAGACAGCCCTCACCAAAGCTAAGAACATAACAACAATGTGACTGTATGTTGTCCCAGGCTGCATCTTACACTAGGCCCATAAGGAACTATACCCTCACCTACATTCACTGTCCAGACTCAAGCGTACCACAGGCTATGTACCCAAAGAATGGCATACACTAACAGTCATCCAGCTCCACAAAGGGTGTGCCAAAACAGAACCTGGAAACTATTGCACAATATGTCTACTTAGCCGGGTCTACAGAGCTATTGAGCAAATTGTGATGGAACCCATACACTGAGATATTGGAGATCTCCAGACACTGGACTCTACACAACTTCGCCTTGTTAAAGGTAGACCCTGGCTCCCAAACCTAGTTGACTTATTTAAAACAGTTACCATGAATATAGATGGAGGTGAAAGTAGTCCACACAGCCCACCTGGACCTTACTAAGGGCTTACCACACCATTCCCCACTCTGTCATCATGGACAAGTGTACCAGCTTGAACATTAGCAACTATGTCACAGGATGGGTGGCCAAGTGGCTCACAGATCAAACACACATGTTCATAGTTGCACGTGCCATGTCCAACTCTAAGCCAGTCACAAATGGCATCACACAGGTCTTGGTCCTGGGACCCCACCTGTTCAGTAGATACTGCTCAGAGGTACAAGCAAGCATGGCAGGTGTATGGCTGAACAGGTTTGCAGATGAATGGTAACTGTGGTCCATAATTGACTGTACAGCTGACACAGACATCCTCCAGAAGTGCCTTACAGAGACAGATACCTGGTGTCAAAACAATGCCCTCATGCTGAATGGCAAAGAATGCATAGTCATCCCCTTTGGGTAAAACAAAGTGCACACAAATTATCACATAGGTGGTAATCCAGCATGTACGAAGAAAGTCATTATGGCCCTGGGGACACAGGTAGATAGTAAACTCACCTTTGATGATCACATGGCCAAAGTGTTTAGACATTCCTTCAATGTAGGCCATCTAATGTCACCTAATGTAACCCACTTCGTATAGTCTGATGATGTCACCATCCTACAAATATACCTGTGGAATAAAAAGCTCCCAGTAATATGTATAACGCGTTGTGTTAATGCATACTCCTGTAGTATCATTAAGTAGGGGTTTGAATCCTACACTGAACAACTGTGTGTGTGGTCTCCTTAGGTAGGAGCAACCTTTTAGGAGAGTAGTAAAACACCTCAAAAGTGGTAAACTAACCTTTGTCAAGTCTGATGATGCCACCATCCTACAAATATACCTGTGGAAAAGAGAACACCCAGTAATATATATCGCGCATCATGTTAATGCGTACTCCTGTTGTATCATGAAGTAGTTAGGTAGGGGTTTGAATCCTGCACTGAACAACTGTGTGTGTGTGGTCTCCTTGGGAAAGAGCACCCTACTAGGAGAGTAGTAAAACACCTCAAAAGTGGTAAACTAACCTTTGTCAAGTCTGATGATGTCACCATCCTACTAATATACCTTTGGAAAAGAGAACTCCCTGCAATATGTATAGCGCATCATGTTAATGTGTACTCCTGTAGTATCATGAAATAGCAAAGTAGGGGTTTGAATCCTGCACTGGACAACTGTGTTTGTGTGTGGTTTCCTTGTGAAGGAGCAACCTTTTAGGAGAGTAGTAAAACACCTAAAAAGTGTTAAACTAACCTTTGTCAAGTCTGATGATGTCACCATCCTACAAATATACCTGTGGAAAAGAGCACTTCCAGTAATATGTATAGCGCATCGTGTTAATGCATGCTCCTCTAGTATCATGAAGTAGTTGGGTAGGGGTGGGAATACTGCACTTGGTGAGTGTATGTGTGTTTCACTGTTAGTCAATGTGTTGTGGGTTTTGCTTTTACTACTGTATGACATATCAGTATGCATTGCACGTGAGCTAGCTGTGTGGCAAATACATATACGTACATGCTATCTCAATGATTGCATGTGTGGGAACACTGCTTTCTCCAAGAACACAGCTGTCATCCTTGCCAGACTGTGCTGCTGCTTCCCAGACCTTAGGTCACATCTGTATGCATGTGACAAGCCCATCCACTGGTGTGATCTCTGGCCTAGGTCATCTGTGTCACACAAAGTCATTACAGTTCCTATTGGAATGTGTGTGTGAGGGTCTATGGCCGAGGTATATGTCAGACCTGTTCAAATGCAGCAAAGTCTGTCAATGATGACTATTCAAAACAGGTGTTGAACAACCTTTGTGGATATGCATGCAGACCCCTTATTGCTTATGTGAGCCAACGAGGGATTTCAAAATACCTTTGGAAATGTGATTAACAAAGGACAGATGATGTAACACTTGGTTGCATGTACACATCTGTACCTGTTCATCATGTTGGTGGCTACTACCTATGTGGTACTGTGGGGATAATATGTTCCATAAAGGTGGATGACTTTGCTTAGTTTGGCTGATAGCTTTACAGCATGGGTTTGACAACAGGCATCTGTATGATACCCTTGTGGAGGATGTGGTGTGTCATCTGCAGAATGCATTATAGGCCACAGTATGCATTACCAGACGTGGACAGACATATCCCTACTGTGATTGCTTGTACCTAAGAGAGCTATATGCCAAACAGGAGTGGTGTCAGTAATGGGTGCAGTTGAATACCAGTGGTTACTGGCATAGTATAGTACCTGAAGGATCCAATTGTTGCTGTGTGTCCTACATCTGTGTGTCGGTTGTCAAGACATCATCTAACGATTGGTTATGGTCAGGCTGTGGAAGTGATGTATACTACCAGAATGCAAAACAATGACAGATAGTAACAGTATCACCCACAGCACAGTGTCAAACCATGTCATACACACATGTGTAGTCAGGGTCCGAAATGTGTGTAGTACAATGCATACTGGCCACCAATAGAAACTATGGAGTGTTACTGATTAATACAGAGCATGCCACCCTGGCCATGTGTCTACTATGTACGTACATACAGACAGTGCACCTCCACCATGTTCACAACTGTACACCTGAAAATCTGTGCTACACACATCCCACACATACTGTCCACTCTCTAACACATGCTGCCAATACTGCACACATCAGCCAAGTGGCACGTGCCAGACAATGCACAATTGGAACCAACACTGGTGTAAACAGCACTACAATGACAATCATAGCATTAATGCATCATGCCTGCTCAGCTATACCTTCAAGCATATCATCACACTGCACTGATGACAACATGCTAACGTTGCTATACTGCTATAAAGACACCCTGTGCATCAGCACCATGGTAGCCTGATCCTGCATTGATGTTACAGATGACAGGAGGCGGCACAGGTTTCATCATATGCACAGGGTGTGTTGTTGGTTTGCCAGTGGCCTACAGTGAGCCATCCAATCGACATGTATGTGTGTGTGTGTGTGTGTGTGTGTGTGTGTGTGTGTGTGTGTGTGTGTGTGTGTGTGAGGGGCAAGAATACTGGAATGGGCCAATGTTGATGTAATGTGTGTGGGTATGTGTTAGCCCTAGGTGTCTGGAGTATGTGTGTGTGTTTGTATGCACGCAGTTCCACAATGTGGCTGCCATATACGGGTATATGTGGGACAGCCACAGACTGTACCTGCGAGGCTTTACAGATCACCGTCTCTGGCCACGGATATGGTACCCGTGCCTGGCAGGGGTGCTACTGACACTATCAGGTACTAAGCCAGACTGGGTACTATCCCCAGAGGTGGATGGATGTACACTGGACACAGGTCCTTGCTGGGACTGTCCAGAGCTACATTCACGTGGTCTTCTAGGACGTTTTATGGACAGCCCACCCCAACATTGCTGGGGCTGGTACTGGCACTACAGGAGCAGACGTGGCTTGAGGGACGTCTGCGGCAACTGTCAGCTGCTGATGTTGCTGGCATACGTCCACATCGACGACTCAACCGTCGCGCACTGTCCTGACACATGGACATGACATTGCGGAGGATATCTAATGTCTCTACCCAACGTCTATCAGTGACCTTGGTGTAATGACAGATGGCACCTGTTAGGTCATGGATACTGTCAATGACGGCGGTGTTATGTGCCCTCTGTGCCCTTAGTCCCTGTCTGGTGTACCATTCCATACATGCCTGTGCCTCCATGACAGCCTGGAACATGCGTGATGTTGTCAGACCTGTGGTACATCTGCCAGTGGCATGATGTGCAGCAGTGCTCCTACAAGAACCCCTGGACATCTGCCCATGTGGTACCCTTCCAGACATCTGGGTATGGCTGCTGTGTTGGGATGCATGTGCCATGGATACCACACTTTCCTGGCCAATGCCAACTGTACGCTGTCCCTCAGCTATGGGCATTGGTGATGGATGTATTGGCAGTATGACTGTATGCATGGATGGGGTGGACAGCTGTTTACTGTTGATTGGTGGCCCAACGACAGACCCTGGCAAACATGCCTGTGCCTCAACACACCTATCATCAGTATCACTGTTTTGCTCAGTGACATCAGTTTCCCTGCTGCAGTGTACCAGCCCAAAGTCAGCACCTGTGAGAGGAAGACAGGAAACACACTTTTTGACCTGTACATGATGTCGGCACACATGCACACATGAACACATGAACACATGCACACGTGTGTTTCCCAACAACATGCAGTGCGGGTGTTGACAGCCCTTGCCAATAACACTATACATGCCTTTGATGCATGTGTGTTGTTGTTCAGTGATTGGCCTCACCCTGGAACGCACTGTGTACATGGACATAACAGTGCTGTGCAAGTATTATAAGCTCTGCAATGTCCTGTGCACCATCTCTCACAGGTATACATACCATGGCTGGAAGTGTATCTGTGTGTCACATAGATATCCATTTCTGATTAGAGTGTCTGTGTCTTCAGCAGATTATTGTGGACACAGGATTAGCATATGCATGCTATGTATACACACAGGATGAGTGGTGCATGTTTACCTGATGGAATACCATTGCTCAATATGGCCATTGTACAGTGGTTATGGTGAGTATAGGACATATTGTGGACATGCTAGTGCCAGACATGACATGGCATGCTACAACACAACTGCAACATTAAACATCACACAGACACACTGTGTGTCATGTCACTTATACACTCAATAGCATTACAAGACATATATGTGTCACTTTGTACAAATGGTGATTGCTATGCATATTGTGTATAGGTGCCTATGTTTGCACACACACAACACTGAGGTGCATAGCAGGTAATGCTATGTGTAGTACTGTGGTCACTGTAACTGGATGGGGTGTACAACCATGAGCCATCATCATGCAGCATCATGTGGTCACTCAAGGCTACTAATGTATGCCAGACCAGCACATACTATGCTGTACTGGAACTGCAGTACCATGGCTACATTCACCATTTCACAGCCAGATGTTACATGGGTTTGTAAGGTGCACAATAGGCGGCATTGCCTACCATGAATGTGTGATGTGTCGAAGAGTGTCGCACAGCCACATGTGAGGCATCTACCCCTCAGGTATATTATGTGTGCTGTGTGGATGAAGTGTGGGATACTGTAGTGTGACCTTACAGCGGGCGTCTGAATACGCCATGAGTAGCATGTTAACGTGTACTGTGCATGACAATGTTGTGTATGTTGTGTGCATGTGTATCGACTCTGCCTATCCAATGTCCACATCAGTGTTGCCACAATTGTGTGGAATGCTATGAGTATTGTATGTGTTTATTACTGTTGCACAACACTAGGCACCACATCATCTAACTACACAGTACACATCTCACATAAGCATGCTCTAACAATAGAGGTAACAGTAGTCTACAGCTATGCCATGTTACCTGCATGCTCCATGTCAGCTTCCTGGGTGACTCCGGCCTCCATGATGACATACGTTAGTTGTTGGAGTTGTTGTTGGCCATGATCCACCTGGCTCAAGAGCAGCTCCTCCACTCTGGTGAGGGGGGGGGGCTGGATGGCTACCCCCCCACCTGTGGCAAGCTGCTGTCTGCGGATATCAGACGCACACTGCCGGACATGTCTAATTAAATCACTGCAGTGATGGCGTACCTGCTCATATGTCCGGTTATGCATGCCTATGTCATTTACCCGATGGACATGCTCTTGTCACAGCACAGTCCACTCCATGCTGGTCCTGGCTGGTTCTAGAGAACAGCAGGGCATACTGCTGTACCAGGCTGGATGTTATAACCTCTTCCTCCACCGTGCTATAGGTGGGATTGCGATGGTGGGACTTAACCCTGGAAGACAATTTAACAATATGTGTGAGCAAGTCATGAGGCACACATATATTTCTAATGTAGAGATATCAATTAACTGCCATATACAGCAACCTGTTGGCTGTCAGAAGATACACACTATCAATACCACATGTCAGTACTCAACCCACAACTGCCTGACAATGCCTGGCACACTCTATATATCAAAGCACGTTTTGCACAGCAACAAACTTACAACAGTATGTAATACTATACAACAGTACATGGCACACTGTATGCGACACAATGCACAACCTAGACACAGGAGTTATATATCATGCTATTGCATCATGAAAAGTGTAATCCATTGCAATGATTGTAAAGTCCAGTGACAGTATCACCAGTGTACCACACTAGTCGTTGATGGCAGACCCCTGCCTAACATATGTGCACATTCGTGAATATAGGTGGCATACTGCTGTACTAAACTATACATGTTGCTAGATACGCAGTTATATCCTGTAACACACATATGACCGAGGCCATAGTATAGGCATACACACACACACATTAGACATACATACCAGACACATAGGTATGGCAACACATGTGACCTTTACCTGTGTACCTTACAGTACTGTGTGTCAGTAGTTACGAGACCATATGCCTGAGGTATGTAATCTGTGAGGACTACAGGGAACACACGGAACAGTGGTTCCAATAAATGTGGACGTACACCATACTGTGCTGTTTCGGCATACAGCTTCAGGTAGTACTACAGTTCATACAGGAGTTGGATTCGCCAGCAGTAACACTCAATAAGCATGCATGTACTGCTTTAGCCTACAATGGGCACCCCAGTCGACAACAAGGGACTATGTCAGAACATATGGCATACTGCTTTTTCAGCCTATCAATTGTATACACATCTTTTGCTGGGATCACAGCTAGGACACATAATACCATGACAGAAACAGTTTCCCACTACGCTATCACACATAAACCAAACTCTGACACATTCACCAACACATTCACTATCACACTCAGTCAAATTCCCATAGCAATTATTGCAACAAATACATGTGGGTGTGTATCACTTCATAGGTAGGTAAGAGGCTATTGGCCCTAGGGCCTATAGAAGCCTAGCCATAAGCTACCCTGGCCTTTGGCACACAGGTCATTGCATTTCACGTGGCCCTGTCAAGCAGAGACACAGAGGTGATTGACTGGGTATATTCACTATCTCCCATACAATCTTCATGATTATTTATGATGACTGCTAATTAGGAGCTTTGTTTGCTATGGATAGTTGGTTTGTTCCAGAGTATGGGATGTCTCTGAGATGGGAATCTATCCCTCCAGCATGTGCTGTTTAATGTGGTCAAAAGGTTTGGGTCCCTAGAGCGTGTAGCTCATAGAGATTGTGATCTGTTTAAGTGCAGCATGTCCAACAGCTCTGTTTTTTACATAGCTTAGTATGTTAGGCAGAGGTCACCTCTGGGTAGGCAGTATGTGGCACAGTGTAGTTGTGGGTTTGTGAGATGGTCTGCATAGGGCACCAGTTTGAGGCTGGTATTACTCTTTGTGAGGTATGTCTTTGTCGTTTCCAGTTGCTGTGGATGTCTTGTGAGGTACATACCACATGGGGCATTATACTCTATAATGGGCTTTATGTGTGATGAGCAGAGGGGAACATTGACCTATATTTTCCTGGATGACACACCTTTTGTGATGAGGTGTGGCAGGTAGACAGATTACATGACTAGTGTGTCACTGTGATTATCAAAGGGGAGACTACTGTCCACCTGTGTCCCATGGTCTCTTATCACACTTTCGGTGTTAAGTAGACTACCACCTATGTGGTAGTTCATGGGTACTGAGTTTTTGCCAGAAGGGATGCCAATGCAGTTTCAACATTGAGCTTGAGTCCATGGCTTTGTCACCAGGCATCTGTTGCAGTAAATATGACCCTGTCTGTCTCTCTCTCTCTCTCTCTATATATATATATATATATATATATATATATATATGTATACACACACACACACACACATACACACACACACACACACACACACACACACACACACACACACACACACACACACACACACATAAATATAAACATACATTGCTGTACATACAGATATACATATAGGCACATATACGGCCCACCTTTCATGGTGGGGATATCAATTATACGAAGGTTGAGAGGTATACTTTTAGGTACTAATATTGCACAGTGTTGTGCGGAATGCATTGAAGGTGTTCTTAGCACATGTAGCTTTAGCAGGCCTCACTGGCTGCAACACTGCAAACCTGACAATTCATACCCACAGCGTTTAACCACCACATGTCATATACCAGCACTGTATGCTGTCTTGTTTGCCACACTCTACAACCTACATAGAGGTATGCACATAACAAACTTCAACAACATATATATGTCCACCCTTCACAAACAGTTGCACTATGTCCGTTGCTCTATGCACATGTACAGATGCTAATATATCTGACACAGACAGATCTCTCCGTATGTGTGTGCCATACACACACAAGGTCCACACTGTTGTAAGTCCATGGACCTCACGGCTGACCTGCTGGGCCTTGCTGCAACATGAACAGGTGTCACATGTGAGCACACAGTAATATTAGAGGGTGTATATATAGCTGCAAATGTTAGATTAGCATACTAGACTGGTACAGCTGTTGCCAATGCTAAGCTACACGTTAATATGACTATCATGCATTTGTTACTCTGTCACATCCTTGTTTATATAACTGTATGCGCTACTCCCCCAAACAGCCATTGTACACACTACTGTACAGAACACAGATAACATGGATCAGATGTTTGACATTTAATGTTGAACTATATATATCACAGTCATATCCCACTGCACACAGCTACACACTGATTTCTCCATGGCAATAGTTATGCAGGGCATCTGTGCATAGATACACACTGCTGCCACAAATGGATGATTCAAAGTATGTAGAGTACTCTTTAAAAACATCTACTACATGCCAGCAAAAACGTATCAGTTACATACCTTTACTTTGTATGGGTTTGTATTATTACGTTACGTGTGTGTAGTAATATTTTTTTTTATTTATATATATATATATATATATATATATATATATATATATATATATATATATTTTTTTTTTTTTTTATATGTTGATTTTTTTTTGCTGTTGCTGTGGCTGTTGCTGTTGTTGTTGCCGGTGCCTGTCTGTCTGTCTGTGTGTGTCTCTGTGTCTCTCTTTCTTGCTTGCTTGCTCGCTCTCGCTCTCCCTCTCTCTCTCTCTCTCTCTCTCTGTGGCTGCAATGAAATGATTGCATGTGTGGACAGCAAGTACAGCCTGCTTTTAGACGTATCTGCACATGTGCATGTGATGGCATCTGCACCAATTGGTGGCCACCATTTCGTAATTGCATGCAGCCTGCTAGGCGGTAATTGCAGTACTCACTGTCATAGCAACCCAATACTATAAATTGCTAGGTCAGGTAGGCGTAGGCCTTTCAGCTTTCCAAAGTGGTGCCCATGCTTGTTTGCTGTGGACACCGTAGTGTACGTCAGAAGGTTGGTATACTTCTTATATATGAAGCTAGGGGTGTAGCCAGTGATTTGAATGTTGTACTCAGACCTGAATGTTGCCAATTCCAGTACACAGTTGACAGTATAGAATTGTACTCACCCCTACAAATGCTAACACAAGCTACATGGGAGTATTTAGTTTATTTTCTACTTATACACTGCCATACATTCATATTGAGATGTTTTCATTTGGCACATGAACTGTTTGGGAACTGCTATACTGTGGATATTAATGTACTCACTTCTGCACAGTTTGTGCTTTTCATTTTGTTGACATTATCACAGGATGCTCATGGAAACTGAACAATTCCAGTACTGAGTATGCCTACCTACATCCTTGCTGTGCCTTAAACACAGTGGTAATTTTTACATTTGGGTGGGATACTGTGTGGGGGTTGTAGAGTGCTGCAGTAAAATTATTTCCTGCTAGAATGTGTGGTTCTGTTATCACAGCCATGTAATGCAATTCCACAACAGCTGCTGGTAAAGTTCCACAGAACAGGTTTTGTGTTATGGCATTGCTATGTTTCCTTGTCATTCACACATTCTGATGCATGATATATATATTTCAGTAACAACTTGGTGTACATCTACTGTGGCCTAATGGTACTTCATGCAGTCAAGTGTGTCCAAGGTCCGGCGTTCGAGACTGACAGTGGTGTTTTATTTTGCTGCTGAACAGAACAAGGGCCCTCATATGCAGGGTGACTAAGGCACTTTTAAGCAGTTGTAAGTGGGTTTGCGCAGGTTTGCGTGACACTTAGCAATACTTAGCTACGCGCACACTAGTGCACACTCGCTCAAACCCTCTAACTACTGCTTAAAAGTGCTTACTCCCACTAACCCCGCGCTCATTTCTTTGAAAGAAAAGAAAATGAGGAGATAGGAAAGTGGTGAAAAAGGGGCACAAAGAGGAAAAGACAGTAGGGAAAACAGCTTGGGATGTGCAGGATGGGTGTAGGGAAGGTCCATAGCTGCCCATTTCTTTAACAGCAACAGCTGTGCATATACTAGTAATTTGGAGGGAATTTTGAAACCTTCCACCCCTGAGAGAGGGGTGAGGACAACAAAGTGTGTTGTACTGCCAATTGAATTTCAGTTTCCGTGACCAGCGGACATCTGTGCAAAATGGACAGCTATGTATGGGGCGTAATTTTTGTGCGGGAGCAGATTGCCCATTTTTTTTCAGGTGAGAGTGGAATGTGGGCTAGGGGAAGTAAGTATGTTTTGGGAGGTAGGTTGGGGAGGTAAAGAGACAAGACAAACAAGACGCATACAGGGGAATATGACACATAGGGTGGGTGAACACAACTGATGGGGAAGGATGTTTGGAAATCGCAAGCCCATGAGCCCACAGATGGTAACAGTGGAACTGAGATCCCCACCCATGGGCTGTCACCACTGCACCTTCACAGCCCGGAGGGTGGCTGTGCTGGGGGCTGCATAGGAGGGGCAGGCTCACCCGTGAGTCGCGCCACTCTTGCCTCGAGCTGGCGTAGGGGATCAGCGACTTAACGCTGGATCTCCCTACGCACCACAGCCCGGACCCTTCGGAGGGTGACAGGTGGCCCTCCTCCAGCCACGCTTGCATGGGGGGACGAGCCCCATCCCCTGCAGTGCTTCCACCCGAAGGTGGCACAGGACCAACAGAGGAGGAGGTTCTGGGCTGGCACCGGACCTGTTAGTGCCAGGTGCCATCGCCAGCTGAGGTGGGACAGGTGGGTCCGCTGGGACCGGCCTTCCCATACCTTCTGTGTTTAGGTAAATTTAATGACAATATAGCCAACAGCATTCCAAATTAGTTGTAACAGCATGCAGTAATATTCCCATTAACCCAACACACCAGAGTTCCAACAGTTGAACAGCAAGCATAACACATGCATATATTGAACAATAGTGGACATTCCAACAGCATGCCGGAATGAATGGTGGCAACAGGGCACCAGGATTGTGGTGTTTGAACAGGGCACATGCATCAAAGTTATGCAGATATTTTTGAACCAATAGGACATATGTCCCAACAAATGTTTTGAGATTACACATACCCATTGAGGTGTGGAATTGATTGTTTATGCACATACAGTAGGGTGTAAAAAGATACCTCCATTAACATCTTATATGAACTGATAGTTTACACTACATTCCTATTGACTGCAGGTATATATCCACTACATGTATTATTACACTAGGCAATGTCCAGTACGTTGTGGGATGTGTTTTGCTAGTTCATTATGTACCTGACCTGTATCTAATATACAAACTGTCCAGGATGCAGATGTTACTGCTACGTATTTATATATTTTATTTATATTCATATGTCTACATAACTGGATGTGTTCAGGTGACATTACCAGTTAAATTTTAGTAGCCCCCTACATTTTTTTGCAGCACACTGACATTTCCGGTGCACACAATTACAAGCTACTCATGTGTCAGATTTACCTATACATGCTAGCCTTGAAACTACAGTTGGGGACTGTATATATGCTTAAGAGATACTGGCACTCCCTTCATACTCTTTCTATGGGCCTACCCAAGTGTGGGTTGACAGCGCTTAATACAACACTACTATTTCTATACTGCAAGAGTACATCAACATTTCAAAGAAAGTGACACGGACATGCTATAGCTGTTATACCTTTATTAATTACATTACACACGTTTTTAGTGGCTCTCTCATTTATTTGTTATTACAGTGCATGCAGACATCTTATTCAGGATGTATTATACCTTCATTTATGGTTTACAACACTCTTTCTGGCTCTCTCACTTATTCAATATAACAATACATGCAGAGAAATAATTCAGGACTTATTATACCTTTATTAATGGGTTGCAACACTCTTTTTCAGGCTCTCTCACTTATTTTACATAACAGTTCATGCAGAGAGGTTATTCAAGCCTTATTATACCTTTATTATTGGGCTGAGACACTTTTAGCCAGGCTCTCTCACTTATTTTATAAATCAGTTAATGCAGAACAATTACTAACCTGCCTGGTGGAGCAGCCTTAGCAGCCTATCTGCATAGGCTTGCTGATTCGCAGCACGGACACCTGCAGCTGTGAAGTAAACAAAGTGATATTGAGACATATTCCTATCCATACTATCAACTACACTAGCAATTTTTACATGCTTCAGTCCATGGCTACCTACTCAGTGGTGGGGCATATTGCATCCCACGGGCCTCCTGCATCCATTGGTTCAGTAGGTCCTGCTTGCGTCTCTTCAGGTCTGCATGGTGATGTCTGACCTGCTCACCAGTCTGAGGAATGCCTGTGGCACTAGTGAGTTCATGTGCAAGACGGTTCCAGGTCTCCGCTTTGTATTCTGTGCCCTGGAACTGGCCCTGCAGGAGTCTAGCATCATGATGATTGATGAGGAGCCAAACCATCTGTTTTGACTCCTCAATGTCCCACCGTTGTGCTAGGAAGCAAGAGCCCTCTCCGACACCAGCCATTGCTGCCTGCAGATGGGAGCTGCAACCAGTTATGGCGAGTATTCCCGCCTATGGAGCTTATATATGCCTCATTTCCCACACTTATTTGTGATTGGCCGGATTTGAAAGTTCTCAACTGAGTGGACACCTGCTTAGCACTGTGTACACTTTGATTCATATGTATATGTGTGTTGACAGTCCATGAGCATCAAATGCTGTCATGGCTTAGTGGATTAGTATTGTGATTATGGTGCACACTATCCTGGGTTGAGACCTGTCATTGCTTTTTTATTTTACTACTGGCCTGACCAGTAGGGGGTGTGGCTGTGTTTAGCCAACTTTGCTCAACGTTGCCCAACGTTGCTCTATGTTGCCCTACATTGCACTAGTTAGAGCGGTGCGCACCTCCGCGCAAAGCTATTGCACTAGTTAAAGCACTGCTTAGCTATGGGCAATTATATTGCCCTAGTTAAAGCAGTGCTTAGCTATGGGCAATTATTCTTAATTGTGCTTAATACTGGTAAACATTGCTTAGCAGTGCTTCGCATTGCTTAAGGTAGGTTAGTTATGCATTTATTATTCTGCATGTCCGTTTCACTTTCTTATATATATTTAAAATATCATTCACTAGTACATGGACCATTTCGATGCTTTTTAATATAATTTAAAAGGCAAATGCCAGAATTTATTTTTATGCACGGATTTCATACTGAAAAAAAAGAGGGGAGTGGTGAGATTGGAACCAGGAATGCCTCTTCTTTGTGCGAAGGCTCTACCACTACACTATTGCTATTTGACTTAATTTGCATATAAGTGGTTTATTATCCTCTTCGATGTCTAAACTGCTGACTGTAGCTAAGCAATGGGCACACCCACGCACACACGCGCAAATACAGGCAGCTATATGATGAATAATAAAAAAAAATTGTTTTACATTTTATTTCATTTATACAGGGCTTTTTAATGTGGGGGAGTGTGGTGTTGGGGGTATGCACATTTGAGCAGACTCGCTCTTATCTGCTGACATTTGCAGAGTTAGGCACTTGCAGGGGAGTGGATATTTGGACTGCTTAGCAGTATGTCATGCCCCCTGCACTCCTACACGCTCCATGTTAGCCTGGGAGTTGAGTCAGTGTGCCCTCATGCATATGCATGACGCACTGACATCTAACTCTTAGATGGCAGTCTCCGAGTAGGACTTCATTCGTCCTACACAGAGGATTACTGAATCCCCCCTTTGTCTTTTTGACAAGTCTGCAAGCCTGCATAACAAGCACTGCTGTTGATTCCCGCTAGTTAGTTTTGCCACCCATTTAAGCGACCATCCCTTACTGTAAATTCAGCTTGATAAGCTCCTTCCTTTCTACACTGCTGTTGATATCTTGAATTATTTATTTGCATTTCCTTGTGCTTATTTTGAAAAAAAAGTGCATTCTGCCTCTCATTGTCTGCCCTACTGATTTACTTGAACTGAATTCATTATTTAGCTAGCTGCTGGATAAAATAGTACATTTTTACACTCTAGCAAGCACTTTTCTTCATCAAAAGGTCAGTGGGTTTTCCATCTACTGGGACTGGGTGGTAGCCTGGTCAGGTTTAGGTTGGGGAAACACTTGAGATTTCTGCATGTAGTTTTATTGGGTGGAGGCTTTATTAATTAGCTTATCTTGGCTTTAGTGCCTTTATAAATTCTGTACAGTTGAGTAGCTCTTGGCTCATTTCTACAAGCAAAGTACTTTTATTGAATGATCGCATTTTTATAAGCCATTTAAATTACACTACTGTATCTGTATCATTACATTTCTTTGTGGTAGTATTTCACTCTGATCAGTCATTTGCTGTGCTTTTACATAAGGAGGACTGGGATCATTCATCTAGTTGCAACAGGTGTTTACCTGGTCTAGCTGAGCTGGGAAGCAGACAAAAGGGCTTTAAGTGTTGTCATCTTATTGGCCAGAGGGATCAGTCAGTTTTCAATATTTTCAGTGCTGGTATAAATTTGCTACATTTGCACAGAGCTGTTTGCTGTGCCAGTGCCCTGTATAGACGCAAACATCTGGAAACATTGCTTTTTTTCATTACTGTGAAAATTTTCTCTCCTAGTTACCTTATTATAGCACCCAGGACTATTGCTGCTCAGAGAGCATCTGATTTTGCACTGCACAGCATCACTGGTTAGGTTAGCTGCAGATTTACACCACGTAAGAGCACTAAACTCATACATTTACAAACACCTTTCACTCTTATCCTTTCAAGTACACATTAGGACCTGCAACCAGTTCGGTAGACCTGGGTTTCCTCAAGCAATGTAACAATTTCCTTATGTTCACTGACAAACAATTCTCAAACAGACAAAATACAGTATGTGAAAAATGTAGTTATGGATTGACACTGGAGGCTAGACTCTCACATGCAGGTACAAAAAGCAACAGATTGTTAGGGGCTCATACATATCACACACTGCACTCCCAAAGGACCATGCACATAGATCCACATATGAGGAGGTACCCACATGTAACTTACCCAGACTTCAATGGCCTCTCAGGCACAGTCCTCAGAATCTCTGCATGTGCACAAACAAAACGATTCCCATCACAGCATATAAAGTCACGTCTCACTGTGCTGCTACTACCAAGCTCATAAGGTGAACCACTCCATGACTCAATATTCTGTTCATAGAAGACTCCATTATGAGACTTACACTGCTGTCCCTTTTACCAGGTTGAATAAGGGGAAGGTTACAGTTAGTTGCCGGTCAGGGGCCAGGATTCGCCAGATCACACAAGCACTCAGGTAACTTACCCCTAAGTACCAGCATGACTCAGTCATAGTTCATGTGGGTGTGAATGACCCAAGATGTACCTCCTTGGACTATATGAAGAGAGGCATGATTGAACTCTCAGAATGGGTCACAGGCAGATATGAGCCTAGCATTGAGAAGCATTCTACCATCTCCGAGCAGGATGCCACAATACCAGCAGAAAATGGTTGACTCTAACAATCAGTTTAGCTGCTGGTGTCATTCCAAAGGGTCCGATACTTGTCAGCCTGGGAGGACATGGTTTATAGGCTACTCTGTCGCCAGGAATTTTCTTCACCTGTCACCACTAGGCTTTTAGATACTAGCGAATGCATTATGCACCCCATAGTGCCTTTTTAGGCATTGCCAAACAGATAAACCTTCCAACATAGTAAAAGCTACTCAGGACAAGCTAAAGGTATTACTGCTCAATGCTGGGAGCCTAAACAAGAAACTGCACTCTCTAAAAGCTCTCTTGACCATAGATAATGCTGACATCTGTGCAGTTACTGAAACATGGTTCAAAACCATGGAAAGCACTTTGGCAGTACATGGCTATAATGACTTTCAAACATTCTGACCACCCACTGAACATGAAAGAGATAAAGATGGAGGTGTATGAATCTACATAAAGGATAAGCACACCTCAAGGCTGGTCAAACAATATGACATGGTTGAGCTACTCCATGTCCAACTAACCATGGGAAAAATCCATTACCATATTCTTGCTACAAGTTCCCTCACGATGAAACAGAAACACATACATCATACCTGAAGTTACTAGAATCACTCACCATCCAGTCCAATACCATACTCATGGGTGATTTTAAGTATCCCTTAATTAACTGGGAGGCATACACAACCACTAACATACAGGCCAAAAGATGTCTTGACTTTGTAAATTAAAAAAGTATCTTAGAGCTGGTACTCACAAATATGGAAGAGTGCCCCCCCCCCAAGTGTTATGTCTTCACTGGTAAGATCAGATCACAAAGCGGTCTCCCTTGAAATAAAGATAAAACTAACCCCCTAACTGAACCACAAAACTTTAAGAACTCTAAGGTAAATTACCCCCTATTAAGGTATGGCATAGCTAGTTTTCAAGCTCGCCAAATTCAGAAAACACAGAAACCTATGCAGATGCATACACAAAAGCCCTGTATAACAATATAATCAACTGCAAAAAAAAAAAAAAAAAAAAAAAAAAAAAAAACAGCAGTAGCAGACCAAAATAAACTCAGGTCAAACCACAAAAACAAGCCACTCTGGTGGACCCCTACTATTAATAGGTTGTAAAACAAAAGAAAGAAAATCCTGTTGAGAAGTAAGAGGAAATGTGCATAACAGAGAAATAAGTCCCTCATTAGTCTAAACAAGTGAATCAGGGTAATAGCTAAGTCTCTGAAAGCAGACTTTGAGGTAAAAATAGCCTTCAAAGCTAAGGATAACCATAAGGCATTTTTCATTTATGTCTGCAATCTTAGGGGCAACACCCAACAATGTGCTAAATTAGTTGTGGATGGCATCACCTATACTCAGCCAGAAGACATAGCAAATCTGCTGGCTGAGAAATTCACTTTAAATTTCACCTCCCCTTCACCCCCAGTCCCCCCCCTAAAAATACCCTCCAGTACTCCACTGCCAATTGTCACCAAATAACAGGCTGCCACTGCACTGTCTAAAGCTAAAAGCACGTCTTCTGGGGCCTGACAATATATCAGGTTGCCTCTTAAACAGCTTAAATCAGGATTTATCAGGTCCATTAGATGCTCTGTTTAACCACTACCTCTGGCCTGTCTTTGTACTGATAGAGTGGAAGACAGAAACAGTCATACCTCTGCATAAAGGGGCATCATATACTGACCCGGGAAATTACAGACCCATAAGTTTGACTAGTCTTATATGTAAGGCAATGGAAAGAATAATCATGGACCAGATAAATAATGACATAAGAGACCTCCAAACACTTGACCCAACCCAGTTTGGCTTTGTCAAGGGCAGGTCATGCCCACTGAATCTGGTGGATTTTTTTGAGAAAGTCACTAAGGCCATAGATGAGGGTAAAATAGTACAAACCACCTACCTCAACCTGGCCAAGGCATTTGACACAATTCCCCAATCAGGTATTATAAATAAACTGATAAAACTGGGCATAAATCCCTGTGTCACCAGATGGATAGCCATTGGATCATAGACAGGATACATGCAGTTAAAGTGGGGGAGTCCAGATCCAGCAAAAGGCTAGTTACTAGTCGTGTGCCACAGGGCTCAGTACAGGAACCACTCTGAAGTCAAGGCAAATGTGGAAACCCTCTGTATGACAACGTTTGCCAATGACTACAAGCTGGGAGCAATCACTGAATCACCCAACCATGTAGATATCCTCCAGGAGGGTCTAGATAAGAAATATGATTGGTGCCAGAACCATGACCTAAAACTAAATGCAAAAAAAATGCATTATCATACCCTTTGGGAACTCAAATACCCCTGCAAATTAAAATTACAACATCACTAGCATGCCCCTCAGAGTGGACTCAAAGGTAAAAGATCTAGGTACACAATTAGATGGTAGCCTGAACTTTGACCTTCAGGTGTCCACAGTGGTGAGGAAATCCTTTTATGTGGCACAACTTATAAGTAAAGTTATGGCATCCGGATCCAAGGAAATTATAGTCCTACTGTACTCAGCCCTCAATAAACCAATAATTGAGTACAGTGCACCATTTGCATGTACACATGCTAGGCACTTACAGCAGCACTGTAATACAATACCAAGTTATGCAGTTTTTGATACAAAGTGTCTTGTTTTTGCATTTTATTTTGTTGATAAGGCTGTTCCCCTGAGAATTTACTCAGAGTTGAGAACTCTTGCCATGATATCATGAAAGACTGGCCTCATAATGCCTCACTACCTGTAGTCATGTATAGTCTATTATTAGACTATTACTACACTACGTTAAGAATTAGCATTTGTTTACAGGAATAGTCCAACACATATTCAGAAACATAGACAGAGTGACTCACAAGAAATATATATAGATGAAAACACATACACACACACACACATACACACACACACACACACACACACACACACACACACACACACACACACACAAACACACACACACACAACACACACAAACTCACACACACCATTTAATAGCCACGTTGTTATGGGAACATATCTAGGGAATGTCTCCTTATGAGCAAATGAATGAGCAAAAAAAACTCAAGGCATGCAGCTCTTCACTCACTCCCTCTCCTATCTTAATGTTCTTGATTTTGCTGCTTCATGCCAAGCACTTCTTTTTTTAATTAAATCAATGAGGATTAAAGTCAGTTAATATTTCCATACATTAAGGGTTTCATACCTCTTAAAGTTTCATGGATCCATACTGCTGGACTGCCTGTTGCTGTCAGTTGTGGTGCTATCTCTTGCATGTATCTGTCTCTCTCAATTACTGTACTTACATTCTCACACATGCATGCAAGCACACAGGCACTGACACACACATACACGCACACACATGCAGACACATACACCATTTTGTTTTTATTTTCTTTTATTTAGTTTTTCTTTATGATAGCTAAACATCAAAACACTGTTTAGTGAGCGTAAAAAATGGCAGCTGATTTATTTTTTTAATGTTCAAGTATTATAACGGTTTAATGCATTGTCATGAAGTGGTGGACTTGTTTTTTTGTGTGGGTATTACACCCTGCTGGAGAACATTTTCCAATCAGGATGGCAACATATAAGTTGCCCGTTCTCTAAAGAAAATTAACAGCCTACTACATGTTGCAACCAATGAAGATTCTGCATTAAAATGTGCAGCTACTGTAAAATATATGGGTTTGCATGTTGACAATAAACTGAAATGTGACACCTACTACAAAAACCTGGGAGTTTATATTGTGTTTAAAAAGTTTCCTATAAGTTCAGGTTATAGAAAACATATTTGACAGCCTTGCATGTTATCTTCAGTCTGCTTATGATAAAACTGAAAAATAAATGCCATTGATATTCCATTTAGGTTGCAATAAACTTTTGGTTTATACTATCTAGGATGACAGGAGCTAAAACAAAGAATAACCTGACAAACCTTAAATATGCTTTATGTATTATATAAATGAGGCTTGGCACAAGCCAAGTTGTCCTGGGACAGCTTCAAGGGGGTGTTAGGTTGATATTAATGGGAATTCAATGGGTTGGGGAGGTGAAAAGGTTAAATGGTGGGAGGGTTGACTGGAAGGAAATGAGATAAGGGTGGGAGGAGCTTAAGGGATTTAGATGATTGTAGCTGGGTAAGTAATCACATGTTGGCGTGAACTTGCTATGCTGCAGGTTCATGTCCTGATGACCGGTGTGTTCTTTGGTTAGGTAGGCCTTGGTTTGGTAGTGGGTTTGAGGAGGTGAGTATCTAGGGTATAGGGTATGGTCATATGTATGATGGTTAAAGGTAATAATTTTTTTTTTGGGGGGGTGGGTCTCAGGTGGGGTGAAGATGCAGGCTTTGGGCAGGTTGGATGTTTTGATTGGTTTGCTGGGAATTATGTTAAGTATGCTGAAGAGGTGCTACTGTTTTCCTCATGGGTATTTAGGCATTGTAGTCTATAATTTGGCAGTGACTTTCACCTTATTAGATTGGTGGTCAGAATAGTTGGGTGTATAATATCTAATTGTGGGTATATTGTTGGGAGGCTGGGTGCTTGGAGGCAAATCTCTGGCTTGCCAGTGCAGTAGTGGAATCCTTAGATTGCAGTTACAAATAAAGGCAGACCTGGAATGCTGCATTATGGTCAGAGAATAGTTAAAATGGCCACTCGGTTGTCCCGCTGTTACTCTCATGTCGCGGCACAGATTTCTTGCAGATAGCAGGGCACTGGCTACTAATGATGGGGGAGGGGCAGGCTGTGCCACTGATCTCCACTGATGTCCTAGTCGGTGGTTAAAGGGAGAGATTCAGTACTGGCATACTTAATTGTGGTAGGTTTAGTGAGTCTGCCGAGCAGTAGGTTCGGTTAAGGATTTGCGCGGTGACTGGAAGTGGCTTGCAGGCATGCCCAGAGCAGTGTTATCTCTTAAGGGGGCAGGGCGGCATGCACAAATGGTCCCAGAAGATCCCAGTGTTGTTTCACATATACATTGCTCCACATATACATCCAGAATGCATTTCCTTTGCGACTTCAAAATAAGCGTTTTCCCCGGGCAGTGCATTGCCTGTGAGTACCGGCCACTCCCTGATGCACACACGGAGATTGTATGGAACTTTAAATAATAATGAGTTACACAGGGTAAAGTTTGAATCAAACTTTGACAATTAATGTAGTAATTTCTATATTCAATTCCTTTTGGAGGGGCTGGTCCCGCGGGAATAGCATAGTAGGTTGTGAAGGGCTATATGGCTTTGGCTATGGTTTCTGGGTATGTTCAGATGGTTTGGGGGCTTATTGCTGATGGGATGCTCCATAGTTGGTTTGTAGAGTTTGACGGGTGTTTTCAGTGTTGGGTAGTTGGGGGGATTTCGTGTGGTATTCTCTGGCTTTTCCGTTGGGTCTTCCTGGCTGGCATTTCGCAGGTTTTGGTTGTGCAGCATGGTGGTTGGCTGCTGGTGGCTGAGTGGCAAAGGATGCATGTTCGTGGCAAACATTTAAAAAAAAAAAAAAAAAGTACATGGATTTCTTTTATGAAGGTTGGAGTTGCAGGTGTTTCCAGGCCTGTACCACTTACTTTTCGTGGGCTGTAATGTCTGTGAGGTAAGGATGGCTTCACACAGGCCTGGTGAGATTGTACGCTGCAGTCGAAGATTTATTTAAAAGGCAAAGAGGTTGTGTAGGGGTGGTGTGTGAGTGAAGGGCATGTGCAATCATGGCAAATACACTTGGGCAGTCAAGGGGTCAGAATTTAATAAATACACTTATAAAGGTAACTTTTGAGGTAGAGGAGATTCTATAAGTATAGCGTGTTATGGCCAGGTTGAGGACCCAGTTTGTGGTTGTCAAGTCGGAAGGAGTTGACCGCTCATGCTGCTTGACTGCTCATACCTTCCACCTGTACGGAATTTCACTGAGTGCCCAGTAGTTTTCTCACGTTTTTGGCCATTTATAAAAAAAAAAAAGTTTTACCAATGGGAGCAAATCATTAAAAATTAAAGTAAGAGTAATGGCAGGCATTCGAGTTTAGGGCTTCATATCCTTCAGGAAATTCAGACTGATGCGAGATTTGTTTTATCAGCTCCCCAAGTTTGTGTGAGTAGTGTGTGGAAATGCCCCTAGATTTGGGCCTTTACCCATGTTTATTTAAGGCTTTGTCCAGTTATCATGCTGTAAAGGTTGAGAGGTAGGTGATCGCTTCATGTCGATTGGGTTATATTGCTCAACATTAAAGGCCTAATCTTGGTGCTTAAATGTGATGCTTGAAGTACATTGGTGTGGTAGTTTGTGACCGGGAGCTTTGTATTTAAGGAGTGTGTGGTTTCATTGATGCGATTTGGAAGTTTGTGTATTCAGCATTGCCAGATTTATGCCTCATATTTTGGTCTGTTCATCATAAAATTAGTGGTTTTCTGTGAAACGACTGGGGATTGAAGTCAAGAAATAGTGACAGGCATGGGAGATTCAGACTTATATCCTTCAGAAAATGCATGACAAGACCGGACATTTTAGCAACTTTATACATTTCTAAGAGCAATATTTAAAATGTGTCCCTATTTTTTGCACTAAGAGGTTGAGAGGTATGATACTGTGTGACTATTCTAGTTTATTTACAGAATTAGGAAGTTTTTCTGGAGAATACCATACAGAATTAAATCCTAATACAGTGCCAGTGCTACGTAGTCCAGGAAAAGTACCAGCAGTTGTCATGACTACAAGTCATCAGGGACATTGGTGACTGGAAAGCTCAGCTGTCATTAGGAAGAGAGAGAGCCCACAAAATGGCTGCATAGTAGTGGCAGGAGCAATAAGCAACCTTGATACTTGGTTCTGACTGTGGTAAGTTGCTTTGAGTTTGCAGCCAACTGGGGAAAGTGAAGTAGTGGGATTGAGTTGGATGGTAGCTACAGGAGCATTAGACAGCCCTATAACTGAGTTCTGATTGTGGTAAGTCACTTGGTGTTTGATTTGTGACTGTCTGCACACCGCGGCTGGAAGTGGGAGGGCTTTCTTTCTATTGAAAGCACGGGGTGGGTTGCTGCATCCGACTTGATGTGGCCACCAGAGAATCGGGGGATGACGTTGTAAGGGGCAAGTAGAGTGCTCTTGCTATGGGTCATCAAGGGGTCAAAATCAAAGTCCATTTGGGTTTGTGGATACATTTGATTTTCATCGCATAGCATTCAGTTTGCTATGGAGTTGCACCAGGGAGATAAAAACTTTGACTATGGAGCATCAAGAAATCCAAAATCGGATATGTTGGGTAGTGTGCCTCAGTTGGAGATGGAAAGTTAAGAGGTAGGCAGATGGTTGTGATTGATAGGTCCTGTCACGTGGGAGTTTAGTTTTAACATACTTCATTGGTTGTTACATTTATATTGGGTAATTGATAGGGTCGTTATAAAATGTACATGCAGTACAGAATTAAAATAAATACATTATGACATTCTCTCCCATTGAAGCTTGAAAGGTTTGCACTGGTTGATTCAGAATTATTTGATTACCCTGGAAGTTCGTGACATATGGTTTAATGGAATGCCTGCAGTGCTGAAGGTTGGTATTATGAATGCAGTAAACACATGACAAAGCCTTGAAATTAGTATATTAAGTTTTATAGATGGGTGACACAGCACTCTAATATTATACTTTAATTTTCATCCTGGTAGTTGTGTTCAGGTAAGAACATTGTCAGAGTCACATCTCATTCTTAAATACATTGACATGATCCCCAGGGTGAATTTTCTATCTCACATCCAGTCATCAAGGTTTCTTTGAAGTGGGCCAAAGAGGCTTGACATGTAGGGGCAGTCTATTCCAGTGTCTGAGGATTCTCTGGGTTAGGAACCTATCCCTCCAGCATGGTTTGTTCATGTTGATGACAAGGTTTAGATCCTTGGAGCGTGTGGCCCTGATACTTGTAATATATTTCACTAGTAGTTAAATTTATCTTGGGGTATTTGATAGGTTCATAGGAGGCATTGCTTCAGTTATGGCTGCTTTGTCACAGATTGGAGTGTGGGAGGTACATTCCTTCCCAGGTTGGCAGGATAGGTTGTCACTGAAGATGTCTTGGAATGCGTTATGTATTTTGGATGTTTTACATGTCTTTTTTTTCTTGCAGATGGGGTCTTGGAACACTGTGGCTGTAGTTTGAAATAGGTGGATATAAGGTGGAGCCTTCTTGTCCCTATTTGAAGGTTTAATTTTATCTTTTTCTTTGTAGATGATGGTGTGCCGAGTTTCATTGGTGAGACACAGTGAGTTTGCAGATGATCATGCTTTGGTGACAATTCAGCGGTGGGGTCATTGGGTGAGTGGTCAGAAATGGATAGGTTAAAAGGCAAGCACAGTGATTCGGAAGAAGAAAGAAGCACAGCCAACTTTTTGTTTACTCTAGAATAAGTATTATGTTTTATGACCTTGTTTGATTTATGTTACAGGATAATGAACAATCCATGGTAGAATTAAGAGTTTTAATATTTAAATATCATGGGATGCAGTGGTGCAGCAGTTTGTGTCATTTCACAGCTAGAGGTTCTCCAGTTTGATTCTCGGCCTGTTTTGTGGGCCTTGTGTGCCTTCCTTGTGTTTGTGTGGGTTTTGCTGGGTAATCTTGGGTTTTCTTCCATGCTGCTAAGTTGTCAGTTATTTAATATTGGATATATTTGTATGGGAAGACATATAGATCACATATGTTAGATGGTCGTCATAGTGAGAATGGTTTTGCTTCATGTTTTAAATCTGCATGCATATTTCAGTGGAAGTCCTGATCACTTGGGTGGGCACATTGAGATTACAGATGGAGTAAGTAACAGTCAATTCCCTGATGGAAATGGACTTGAAGGGTAATGGTTTTGTTTTGTGGATGTTTTGAGTATTGGAGAGGTTATAGGGTATTAGATAATTTATCAATGGTCATTACAGCACATTGCAATTGGGGCAGTGGTGATTTCTTGCTGCTGTAGGACATGTTTATTTGGCCAGTTTGAGTGGGTTACTTTGGTAGGGTTAATAGTTGATGTAGTTTAATTTATGCATGCGGGATTGGGGTTGGCATGTCATTAATCTTGTGTTGGCCAGGTGGCATAGGATATTTTCATTTTAGTATAATCTGGTTGACCTGTGGCATACGGCATTTTCAGTTTGGTATATTGCTGGTGGCATTCAAGGGTATTGATAGAGTAAAGAGGGGTCAGGCTGCTAAAGCCATCATGGGGTTTAGATGATTTACTTTTGATATGTGTGACTGGTGTTGGCAAGGCGGTTGTTAAATGGCATTTTGAAGTTCTTCAGGTTCTGCATGTCATTGGGCAAGTAAAAGGAATTGTTTGGGAAGGGTGATATGCAATTTCTTTAATTTGGTGGTTGGGGTGGAGTATTCTTGCCCCAGTGGCAGGTGATGCTTTGGTAAGCATTAGGTAATTGCCAGGGGCTGGTAATGTACTGGTAATTATTTTACACCGAATGATGTTTGGCCTTATCCTCTAAGGGTGGCTAGCTGATGGAAGTTAGTGGTGAGGGGGAACAGCCTGGGCAGGCTGGTGGCAGAGAAGAGGGACAGGCTTGCCCTCTTCTGTTCCCCCTCTGGTATCTGGTGGTGCATTTCAAGGAGTTTTGGTTATAAGCAGGCGAAGGTAAGGACGCTGCTTATTTGGTTTGAAGGTAATTCAGTGAATGGTTTAGTAAGTGAGCAAAGGTATGGACATTGCTTATGGGGTTGGATGGACAGGTATGTTGTCCTGATTAATATTATAAGGAGGTTTGGTTTATAAGTAAATTAAGTGAGCAAAGGTATGGACGCTGCTTACTGGGCAGAATGAGCAGGTATGCTGTCCTGGTTAACATTATAAGGATGTTATAAGTAAAGTAAGTGAGCAAAGGTATGGGTGCTGCTTATTGGGACAGGATGAGCAGGTACACTGTCCTGATTAACATTGTACACTGTCTTGTTGTATTTAACAAATTTGGTAATCAGAATTATGTTATGGAAGTTTTAATAAAGGTCGTCAAATGTCATTGGGTGTGTTGTGTTTATTGAAGGGGACCGGGACAAATGAGACTTGGCACAAGCCAAGTTGTCCTGGGACACTTTCAAGGGGGTGTTAGGTTGATATTAATGGGAGTTCAATGGGTTGGGGAGGTGAAAGGGTTAAATGGTGGGAGGGTTGATTGGAAGGAAATGAGATAAGGGTGGGAAGAGCTTAAGGGATTTAGATGAGTGTAGCTGGTAAGTAATCACACGTTGGCATGAACTTGCTACCCTCCCACCCTCCCTTTTTTGTTGGCAGATTGGTGGGATTGTGGTTTTCCAGTAGGCAGAGAAGAGGGACAGGCTTGCCTTCTTCTGTTCCCCCTCTGGTGTCTGGTGATGCATTTCATGGAGTTTTGGTTATAAGCAAGCGAAGGTAAGGACACTGTTTATTTGGTTTGAAGGTAATTCAGTGAAAGGTTTAGTAAATGAGCAAAGGTATGGATGCTGCTTACAAGGTTGGATGAGCAGGTGCACTGTCCTGATTAATATTATAAGGAGGTTTGGTTTATAAGTAAATTAAATGAGCAAAGGTATGGACGCTGCTTACTGGGCAGGATGAGCGGGTATGCTGTCCTGGTTAACATTATAAGGATGTTATAAGTAAAGTAAGTGAGCAAAGGTATGGGTGCTGCTTATTGGGGCAGGATGAGCAGGTACACTGTCCTGACTAACATTGTACACTATGTCTTGTTGTATTTAACAAATTTGGTAATCAGAATTATGTTATGGAAGTTTTAATAAAGGTCGTCAAATGTCATGTGGTGTGTTGTGTTTATCGACGGGGACCGGGACAAATGAGACTTGGCAGAAGCCAAGTTGTCCTGGGACACAGGTTGATATTAATGGGAGTTCAATGGGTTGTGGAAGTGAAAGGGTTAAATGGTGGGAGGATTGATTGGAAGGAAATGAGATAAGGGTGGGAGGAGCTTAAGGGATTTAGATGAGTGTAGCTGGTAAGTAATTACATGTTGGCATGAACTTGCTACCCTCCCACCCTCCCTTTTTTGTTGGCAGATTGGTGGGATTGTGGTTTTCCAGTAGGCAGAGAAGAGGGACAGGCTTGCCTTCTTCTGTTCCCCCTCTGGTGTCTGGTGATGCATTTCAAGGAGTTTTGGTTATAAGCAAGCGAAGGTAAGGACGCTGGTTATTTGGTTTGAAGGTAATTCAGTGAATGGTTTAGTAGGTGAGCAAAGGTATGGATGCTGCTTACAGGGTTGGATGAGCAGGTACACTGTCCTGATTAACATTGTACACTATGTCTTGTTGTATTTAACAAATCTCGTAATCAGAGTTATGTTATGGAAGTTTTAATAAAGGTCGTCAAATGTCATTCATTGTGTTGTGTTTATTGAAGAGGACCGGGACAATGAGCATTGTTCTTCTGGCCACTTTCTGGAACAGTACAAATCACACACCTGCTGAAATCAAACTTTACATTGTACTACAACACCCAAACCAAGTATGAGGATATACCATGCCTTCTGTATTACAGGGTGCTGGAAATCCTTGCCAAATACATTAGGAGAAAGTAACAACTATGTATTATTTAAGACAGACACCCCTGAAGACTTTCTTGCAAACAAGCAAACAAGTCTGTCATGGAATCATGCAAGAAAATGTGTGCAATAAAGAATTCAGTAATAGTATTGTAATATGCTATTCTGTTTATAATTCAGACATACATTTTATCTCATGAAGGTTGCTCAGTGTTTTAGCCAATGCATACTTGTCATTATGATTAATTGTTGATAAAGTAAACATATAGAAGATTAACAATGGGTCTCCGATCATAACCAGGCTATTATGTTTTAGAAACATGGATGCCAAGAGAGTCACCTTGAGCGTGAATCTCAAGAGGTAAATCTTATCATTCATGTTGAAAACGTAATGGAGGGTTAATAATCCTTTGCAATGCATGGAGCTTTTTCTGTTCCATTTACTATCAGTTACAAATAAAAGATGTGCAGGGTTAAGAAGTGTTTATTGACTTTCAAAGTTGGTAAAACACTAAAACACTGGCAGACAGCAGGAAGAAAATGGAGTGTCCTTTTGTGGAACTAGAACTTTAAAAGCTGTTAGACCTCTTGTTCTGCCACACTTTCCATATAAGAATGACAGAATGAAGTTCTAAAAGCGTTTAAAAACAAACTGATTACCTCCTGGCACTGCTGTTTGCAAGAGGATCGTCAGTCCCTAATAAGGTTACCACCAGTCCCTCTTTACATAGGAAAGTCCCTATTTGGTAGCTGTGTCCTGCAAAGAAACATGAAAAATGGTAAATGTCCTAAGATTTTAGGACAAAATGTTTTTCCTAAATTTCATCTTACAGTTGCTTAAAACAATTATTTTATAACTGAAGTACCTTATTGTGATATGAAACAACAGTAACAACTCAAATTCTACAATAGCAGGCTTTTATTTTGGCAAAAAAGGTGATGTCCAAACCTCTGCACTGATTATTGGTATTATTTGTCCTGCAAACGTTCACGTTTACATTTAAAATATTCCACTTTGGCCAAAAGAAAAGGCAGCATTCTTAGTCCATAGAGTGAGATTGAGTCTTAGCAGTGCTTAGGTATCCTTAACAGACTTTTCTTAAGCATTTCTAAGCACTGTTAAGATTGTCTAATGTTAGTAAAACACTTAAAAGTAAAGTTTTCCTGATTTCAAAGCATAAGCACAGTAGTCTATGATGTTTTATTTTGACTGCTCAACAATATATAAAACTTGCATTTTTTCTCCACTAAAAATGAAAAATATTCAGACGGAAACACCCAGACAAGAAATTAAAAAAAGGAGGATGGGTCATACTGCAAAGTGATAGCAGAAGGACTTCTGTGAAAATGACATCTACTGCCAATCATGAGCGGACTGGAGTTCCGCTGTGGCGACCCCTAACCGGGAAAAGCCGAAAGACACAACAACAACATCCCTAGCATAGCACATTCACGACAGGTGTTATTGATGAATGATATTAATTTATTTATGTATGACATTTGTTTACTTGGATTGTCCAAATGGGCTATGCAAGACCACCTTTTCAGTGGAGGCGTGGGTAATCTGCCACATACAACTCAGAGCACCCATGACTGCAGGCACTTTTAAATGCAGCATTATTTTGGATGTCCTACACAAGACAACTCTAAAAGAGCTAGCTCTTGGATGAGCTTGATAAAGTGAAGATTGCAGGTGTTGTCATGGTATTTTTAAATGCAGAGAGAAAGAATATCTCAAACCTGGAAGAAGGCAGTCATCTAGCAGCAAAGTTTCACTAAACAGTTTGGTTCACCATAAACTTAAATATCAAGTTAAGTCAGTCAAAACTGACTGAGCTAGACTTAAAGATGTTAGACTTTAACTCATTCACTCCAATGGAGCTCAGGAAGCTTGCACTGTAACTTCCAATGGGTGAAGCCTAAGCTTTTGACAGAATCAAATTATGTCTTCACATTTTAAACAAATATTCATATCTTTGGAACCATTGGGCATATGAAAGAAGTATAAATGGCAAACCCTTCAGCACAAACTGTTTTTATAGTGGTAGTATTCTTTAAGTTCTAGGTCTTAAACTGAATTTTATAAGTCACAGTAAACACAGTAACAATTATGTTTGTAATATTTTGTTAACAACTTACAGTATCTCAGCAGCCACTGAAGTTATACATACCATTAGCAACATTTTATTCATCCAGCTGAGAGCTTTCATATGAGGCTACAGTGTTCTGTCTATATTACTTGGTAGTTGAGATGTTTAGAAAATGTGAAACTTATATCTACATTAATTAATATCATAAAAATAACAGTATCTCTGTACCTGCACTAGCAGAGGTCAAATATTTATGCAATTGAGTTTATCACTGCATAAGGTTTGAGATGAAATCTTTTAAAACCTTGTACATAGCATGGTTTTGGAATTATCAATGCAAATATGAAAAAACAATATTTGATACCTAGAAGCATCAGCAGGAGTTAACTGCAGATGCACCTTGAGGCGTGGGTCTATATTAAAAAGATGAAAGACGAATTAGGCAAACCCGATATGATCGACACGTAAACGTCGATCTACAAAAAGAGTGAAGGACGGAAACATCGAAAGACACAATGCCAAGCGGATTTCCCTGGCCAGCAGGGTGATTGTGGGGATGAGGAAATATATCCTTTTCCCCACTGTAGAGCAGTCTCAGAGTTGGTATATATAAGTAGGGGGGTGTGGGGGGTGCAGGGGGGCTTGCCCCCCTACAAAAACATTAATAAAAGTGCTTTGTGTTGTGTTTGTTTACATTGGGTTTACTTATGTGTATGGTGCTGTTGCTTCCGGGAATGTGTTTGACGTTGTGCATTTCAGCGTTTCCATCCTTCGCTCTTTTTGTAGATCAATGTTTATGTGTCTCTCTTTTGGCATTCACATATTTCAGGTTTCTTGCTTATAATATAGACCCGGAGGCATCACTCGGATGTAATATGTTGGCTCTATTTAAGAAATGTATAAGTATATATGATGACTGGGGGACAATGGCAACAAGAATACATCAAAACAGCTATTTGAATGTGCACAAACTGTGATACTAATAAACTGATGTGAAGACAAAAATTCTTAAAGGATAAAGCCATGCTGCAAGAAGTAACTCCAAACCTAGATACAGCACCATAATAATGTTATGGTGTAACAAAGGATTGCAGCACCATAATAATGTTATGGTGTAACAAAGGATTGCAGCACCATAATAATGTTAAGGTGCAACAAAGGATAATTTAACACTATCATCTTCTGATTGGTCGAGACTGATGCTTGTATTGGTAGAGATCCCCTCAAAAGAAAGGTCTGCCTTAACATTGCTGTTTAATGAGTGACAAGTTCTACATGCATGACAGCAGGGAATTTGACAATGTGGAAAAGTGTCTTATTAACTAAAAATCATTAAAAGAAAAAAATCTGGTGTATTAGTATTGAAGTCGAATGGGTACATTTTCTTCAAATCAGAAGTGGAAAATATGAACAGCAATGCAAAGAAGAATATGAGAAAAATCCAGTAAAAAAAACAGGAACATTAACAGCAAAAATGAAACAAAAAAGCAATGATTATATATAAAGCCCACAGCAGAAAAATGTGAGAATGATTAACCTGTGTTATTGGAAGTCAGTTTCCAGCTTTAGACTACACAGAATACACAGTCTAGCTCAAGATGTTGACAGACTGACCTACAAAAACAGGAAGTAAAGACAGGAAGATTGCTAAATAAATATTCCATGACCATTGGTCAAGATTTGTCCCTATGTTTTACAAGGAATGCATGACTAATTTTGAAAGAAGGGCTTAGATTTTGACAGTTTGTGTTTTTTTGCCTGCTGTGTTGACTTGCATGTCTTTATGGCTGTATGAAGAGATTAAATTATGTTCCTTCTAACCTGCATGGCTTCTCTGTGTAATTTTATTCTTGCAGATGTAATGTTAAGGTGATACCCTTACAGCATACAGTAATGTCTGTTTAATTCAGTTATGCCTACACACTACTAAACTGTCCACATATTCAGTGATATTTAATGACCTGGTGAATACAAAAGGGCTGAATGTGTAACAGGTGCAATAAGAAAAATGTATTAGAAAAAGAAAACACATCTTTTTAAGTCAAAAGTAAAAAAAAAAAAAAAAAAAACACCATCACTCTCCAAACCCAATCCAACAATCTTTTCTTAATTTGGTCGGTTTAAAAAACATATGCTGGTTTCCGCAATGCCTTCCTCAGTATGGTAATAAAAATCAAATATTCAGCAGTTACTTATTCCATAAAGATTACAAATTTCTGTTGTTTTAAGTCAAACGTACCCATTTACATCATGCCAGAAGCAAATGGAGAAAGCATGAAAAGAACTGAGAAACTTTTCAAGTAATGACACCCAGAAAATAAATCAGGTACAGCGAGAAAATGGGAGTAGGTAACATTACACACTGAGCAACTGATCCTGCCTACTGCAAGTGCTAGTGTTTCGACATACAGTGACCACTTTCCCTACCCATCCAAACCTAAAATACATTGGCTACCAACAGAACCCAGGTCACTTGCAGTGAAGGTAGACACTCCATCACTCTACTATAGGGCTTGCAGGTCATTCTGATAATCCTGTCCAAAGTCCTAAATCCATTAATCTGACAAGGCCTGCCTTAGTGATAAAATAAGCCTTGACAATAGGTTTTACTTTATTTTTCACAGTTTACATTTTTGATCTAGAATGGAGTGACTAAATTAATGATGTATAAGTATCAAAGAAGTCCTGTTTAAGGTATCACTGAGTTACAAGCCCCACAATAATCTTCTCAAGAGACTTACTTATCATTGCAGATGACTAAATACTCCAATCCAGGTTACTGTAATTAGAACTTATGAATGAAATACGATATAAGCTCATGTTTACAAGTATATTATCATGCTTTGTGTATCTTCCAGACTTCCAAAAGCTTTCTGCTTATTTATTGTAGTTTTTCTTCAGTTAGGTACATAAAAGCTCCACAGCTGTGACTAGAATACATTGCAATAAATGATTTCATTAATTTTCTAGATCTGCATAATGCACACGAGGATATGATTAAGAAAGAACCACAGTACAAACATACTTAAAATATTCAGTACCTGCAACTAGTACATCAGTATTTGTCAATTTGTGGTACAGATTATAGTGCACCTAAGAGGAAAAAGCTAGCTGTGATTTGCATAAAAATGCCCTTCAGTGAGAGGTGATATGACCACCACTTCAGCAATGAAACAAAATAGACAGACTGCTTGACCTGACATTTGTATATTTATTTATTTATTTATTTATTATTTATTTATGTGTGACCAGATAAAGGGCCCTGTCCTTAAATGATACATTTTTTGCACCAGGGTCATTTTGTCCACTTCCTGTGTTTGTGTGCTTCAGCATAATGCACTCGATCACTGTGTGTGAAACAGGAACCATCTACTTTTCATACTTATACTTCAGTGTATAGAATTCTGCATTTAATGCAATATTTCTTTTATAATGAGTTTTCCTAAAAATGCATTTGTGGACATACCTGATTATCAGAAAGACTGGAATTATTCTGATTTTTCAAAAATAATTTAAGTCAGTCTCAACACTACAAAACTATATTAATGAAGACCACTTGCAGTGATTCAAAAGCAAAGCTTATTTGTAGGGGGGCTAGTCCCAGCCCCCTGCACCTCATGCCCCCTCTAAGAAATAAAAACTACCTCCATGGTCACAGGACAGTGAGAAAAAGGGCAAACTCAGTGAGCATTGAAAATGTTTTTTCAGACATGTTGATCTGCATTACCAGGACTCATGCTAATAGCTCTTGTCAGGCTCTTAAAAGCTATTAATTTGCCAATTTCTGCAACTGAGAGAAAATGTTACCTTGATTTTTTATACAACTTGATCAAAGTCTTTCCAGTATGATGAAATTGTCACACAGGTTTGAGATCTAATCCCCTGCTCTAGCCATAGGACACTGCTTTGGCTTTAAGCAAATACACACATGTGAAGAGGACCTGTTGTGAATATGGTGATATACTAACAAGGCACAAGGGTAAAGTGGTACAATAGAAACAATAGAAAAGAAGGTTGGGTTTGCAAGCAAGGCCATCTTTTTGCTCAGGTCATGTAGAATTTATCTTGACAAGAATGTATTTTATAGATATCTGGAATGACAAAGCACTCATTTACTGCTTAAATAGTGAAGCCTAACTTAGAGATTACATTGCAGGGACTGCTGATGACATTTAGACCTTATGTAATCAATCAGCCTTTCTTTTAACAAAAGTAACTTTGTGTACAGAAGGGATGAGCAAACATTTGACTGTGTGTGACTGGAAACTAGGAATTTGTTTAAATGTTCGTATTCCCTAGCTTTCTTTTCAAGCAGTACTTTAGGGAAACAAAGAGCCCACAGCCAACTAATGTTACACTTCTAGCTCATATAAGGAGAAAAATAAATGGTGGGATTTATTATCAGCTTACTGTTTCAATAAGAATAAGTCGAGGTTGCTTTCAGTGTAGCTATAAAATAAATTCTTGGAGTCTGGTTATGTTCTTTTCTTGTGTGTATGTGTGTGTGTGTGTGTGTGTGTGTGTGTGTGTGTGCAAATACATGCTAATTAAAGATTTTAGAATGAAGGTTAACTTATAGACAGAATGGGTACTGTGGACTATCAGCTTTTCTTTAAACAAGTATTAGTTGTAGAATATTTTTTGAGTTTTTTTTAAGTAAGTATCAGTTGTAAAAGATTTCCTGAGTTTTTTTTTAAATAAGTATCAGTTGTAAAACATTTTCTGAGGTTTTTTTTAGTAAGTATCAGTTGTAAAACATTTTCTGAGTTTTTTTTAAATAAGTATCAGTTGTAAAACATTTTCTGAGGTTTCTATAATTATGCATTCTTTCTTTTCTACCTGGATGCTCTTAAAAATGGCTGCTGCATAGGGTGCCATCCTTCTGCTGCTGCTGAGTTGCATCAGACTCTTGTAATAACCCCATGAACACTGTCATAATTCTCAGAGTTTACTAGGCAAATAATGAATAGAAGAAATGTATAGGGAGTCCATTTTTACTGTTTCACACCCATGCTGCAAAAAAAAAAAATGTGTGGACAATTTTGCCAGTTACCTATCATGTCTTTGAAATGAGGAAAGGAACCATAGTACCTGGAAAAAATACATAACAACACAGGGAGAGCATGCAAATGCCAAACAGAACACATTTCAATGAGAACTAACAAATGACCTCTTGGTGTAAGGCAACAATGCTACTCATTATGTCAGTGTGCTCCCCATTACATAGGGCATACTGTGAAGTAAATGGAACCCCAGTCCTTTATTGTGCACTTATTGTACATGGGTACTTACACATTTTAAATGTTTAATATCAGGATAAAGACATTACAAAATAACATTCTTATCTAAAGGTACTTGCTGAGATATTGAAATAGAATCAGAGGATTTTCTAGCAAAGGCATGCCTGAAGAAAGTAAATCCAGCATAGATAAGGTAAAGGCAATTGATATAAATGTAACAAAAAATAATAATAACAACTTTTCAGAAGTTGATGTTAGAATGATTTGTTTATAATGCATAGTATTTGTCATTAAATCTACACACTCAATATAAAAAAGGGAAAGCTACAGAAAATAAACACTGGTTGAAAATAATCTTTATTAAAAGAGAAAAAAATCAGGAAGTGCTTTTATCTCAATTAAATACTTCCACTTCAACAGACTGAGCTGGAAAGTTATTTAGGATCTAATTAAAATTTGCAAGCTTCACATAATTGCAGATCGAACCAGTCCTTGTGTGAATCTCATTAATGTGTATATAGACAACTGCTGTAATGCAATACAAAGCTGTTTTTTTTTTTACAAAAAACTTCTATTATAAGCTACAATAAAGAGTGCTTTTTTCAAAATACTCTTAAATTAACTCTTTCATATAATTCTGGTGGCATACACACTGTGACAAAGGGAAATACTGCTAGCACACCTATCTGGAATTCTGTAAAGTATTATATGTCATTGGTGAATATTGAAATGATTTGTGTAAGATGCTTGTGTTGCAACTGTATTAGAACTGTATGCTATGTGTATATCAAACTGCTGGTACAGAAGTGTGTGTTGAAAAGGGTTTGTAAAGTACTGAGCTTAAAAATGTAACCAAAGTGTACACTACTGGAAAAGAACAGAAATGTACATATACTATTGTAACTGTTTAAATGTATATATTTTAACAATTGAAACTGGAATACAGAAGGTTAACTTGCAAAACTTCAGAATTCAGAAAATAGCTGAAATTAAATTACTTTATGGCTGGGCCATAAAAAAGATGTTGTCTTTCAGTTTCAGTGCAGGAACAGACACAATGCCTGTGATGGGAAGTTTTCTGTACTGTCTTGGAAGTGTCTTATTGTTTTATGACTTCCAGGATCTGCAAAGATCTGAGGTAAAGCCCTTGTGTATGTATTTTCACAGGTAGATGCTAAATACTGCTAGCTTTCAGCAGTGGGGGGGGGTTACCTGGGGTAGAGTTAGATGACAAGAAATTATGTCATTCTGCAAGCTATCTCAGCAGTAATATTTCAGATATTAATTTAATAACTCTCTGAGAGAGACTCAGCATTCTGTATTCTGTCTTTGACCCAATGACATCAGCTAGAGGATCTATTAACTATTGCTGCTCTAATGAAGTGAGTGTACTAGGGTACAGTATAATTGTCTTAGATATAGTTAGTAATATAGCAAAGCTTAATTTAGATGTTTTTCTTTATTTATTTGAAATTATCCTGCAATTTTGTTTTAAATATTTTCTGTGATTTTTGAACTCTGATGTTACTGTAAATGTATATTCAGTATTGTCTTGTTCTTTTATTATTTATTATTAAATATATTTAAACCTTTCATTGTGGCTGGTCTGTATAGACATATTTAAGCTCTGACAGTACTTGCATATTTATTTGGTGACACTGTGTAGGCCACTCCTAAAAGCCTTACTCTTGGTCAAACAACCATCTGTATTGATAGTAATATTACACAGTAAGATTGGACACCCTTGGTCAAGGGTCTTAAAGTGGCTGATAAGGGGTTCTGGTGGCAGTGATAACTACCTTATAGTCTGGGCAGAAGCAGGCATAGCTAGTAAATCTATGCGAGCCTTTCCCAGGTGTGTGCGTGTAAATCAAACCTCAAAGAGTGTGTGTGTCAGCTACTTGGGCAGGGACATGAAGCACTGGTTGGACAGAGAGGGTGCTGGAGAACTTGTCTTGGCTACTCAGCTGAGATCTCAACCATATAGCTGTGCCAGTGGATTGTCTTACTGGGGATCTGGAGAAAGAAGAAGAAACCAGCCCCAGACTGTCTTTGGACTTTGTGTGCTCTTAAGGGAAATTGCACTTGATGCAGAGAGCTGCATATGGAAATACTGTGTGTGTACTTGTCATCCTCCCAATGTATGTCCCCCTCTGGTGCTAGTGGTGAGGATTGAGGCTTCTTGATTACTGGGCCAGTGGTAGGGTGCCACACGCATATTTAACCTCTTACATTTTTACAGTTTTCCATTGCTAAGTTGCTATCACCTCCTCAAACATCTAAAGGAATGCAATATATTACATAAACAAATGACCTTATTGGCAGAAAAAATGAAGGTATGCTTATTCAATGCAGTAACAATGCTTTTATGTTTGTCTGCATTATTTATATATCAATGTACACGCGCGTGTGTGATGCATGTATGTGTGTACATTTGTGTGTTAATGTAGAATGTAAATTTCCTCAAAATGTTGCCTATATAAAACACTTCACACGCATCACAGTGAATTATGCAAACTACGAGCAGAGTTACTTGAAAACTTTCCTGACATTTTAACAGTCACAGTTCTGATATTTAAAAGCACCCTTTAGTTTTTGGATTTAGTTGCTTTTTGGCATGATATATACATTCCATATTTTTTTATTTTTGTATTTTGAACATTTGGGATTAAACACATTTCTTTACATGCATTCCGAGTTGCATGCATAAATAATTTTACATCATTAATGTTCGTCTCTAGGTATGCAGAGACCAACAAATAGTAACAGTACAAGTATGCAATATAAAAAACAGCCATATGGCATGCATATACTAGGCTGACAAAAAGGGACAAAGAGATAGCACAAATCTACAGTCTACAAAAGCCCTTTATGCTGACTTGCACTGCACCATAATTTCTTGGTCATTTTTGCAGTGAGCCTTCCTGAGCCACAGAAAATAGTGAAGATCCCCCTAGATATTGCAAAAATGAGTATTGCTTCAACAACAGCAAAAATGTGCTTTCGAATACACAATATCACCATCAACCCCCATTTTTCCACTTTACTACATGGGGTCATAGTGTTGTATCAACCATTGCTACCTCTGTCAACTAAGGTTTACTCTATTAATTTTTTAAATTATCATGCCTAACTGTCTCAGGTCTTTTCTCATACAGTCCATCCATCTCTTGGTTGAATGTACTAATTTCTGCTTACCTTCTTCCTGTCTTGCTCAAATGTTCTTCACTAGCCTGTCTTCTGCTTTCTAGCACATGTGACTGAACCACTGTAATCAGTTCTTCTTGATCTTCTCTGCAGCTGGGGCTACTCTGTCTTCTGCTCTGACATCCTAATTTCTTTGTCCATCCTACAGTATATATATCTTACCATCAGTCTCACACACTTCATCTCCATCACCTCAGGCTGATGCCAAAACTTATGGAGTAAAGCTGGTAGCTCAGTGCTGTGCTGCCTTTTCTCCTTATCAGTTACAAGTTTTGGTTTGTATTGCAAAGCATAATACTCATTTGCGTAACACTCTGCAATAATATTTCAAATTCAAAGATTCAAAGATTCAAAATTTCAAAGAAAGTTTGTTGCGATATTGAACCATGGGGTGATTTGAACTCATAGTCTGTGAGCTGATGTATCCCCTGCCATAGGCTTCTCGTGTCCCTCATGTCTTGGAAGCAGATCTGAATTTTCCTTCCATACTCCTTCTTTGCCACCAACCACTCACTATCAAAGGGGAGGTAGTAGAGAAAGTCAAAACAACCAAGTTCCTGGGCCTTCACATCTCTGATGAACTGTCCTGGGCTGCTAACACCAACCATATATTAAAGAAAGCTCAACAGAGACCTCACCTCCTGAGAAAGCTCCACAAGGCCAGGCTCCCACTGTTGGCTCTTACCAATTTTTACAGGGAGATATCGAGAGCATTGTCACTAGCAACTTCATAGTATGGCTCAATTTGACAACAGACTTTCTTTGAAATTTTGAATCTTTGAATCTTTGAATTTGAATATTATTGCAGAGTGTTACACAAATGAGAATTATGCTTTGTTATACAAACCAAAACTTTTAACTGATAAGGAGAAAGGGCAGCACAGCACTGAGCTACCAGCTTTACTCCATATGTTTTGGCAATCAGCATGGTGCACTGACCCCATCTGCTTCAGAAGCTCCCTTCCTTTTCTAGTATTGATTCATATCTTTTTTGGTGGCCTGTGATACAAACAGTAGGGAGCTGTACCTCTGTGCACCCCTTCAATACTTGGTTCACCACCGTGAAGTTGCATTATATAGCTTTTATATAACCCATCGGGTCAGCGTGGCTTGCACAAGACACGTGATACAATGGTAATTTGATGAAACAGAAAACAAGTACATGATAAGGCATGTTTTCTACCTTCTTAGTACACCACTTGTAAGCACAGCATACCACTGTATTTTAAAGTAGCTCCAGCTGTATTATGTTAAGGCCAGTAGTCAGTGGTATAAAATATTTGTTTCAAGTATAAGGTATTTGGATGGGGAATCCCCCAGATAACAAGAGCTGGTTCTATAACCTGGAGGTAAGAAGGAGACAGTCTGGGTGACATGCATTAACCTAACTAACTGGAGATGGAAAATGGTGCCAGAGGACAGTGAACATTAAGTAACTAAAAGAAGATGGAGAGGTATGCTTCTGGACAATGAGGAAGCATGTATGTGGTACAGGAGGTGGGGACCTGCAAAATGAATGGGCAGTCTATGAGTAAGGAGCTGAAATGGGACACACGTCAACAATTGTAATTCACTTTATACGCAGGAGAATGTAGGTCTCAGGGACTCTCTGCAGTTACAGGCCCATACCTAGCTGAGGCCATATCAATGTACCAAGGACAGTTAATACTCAACTCACTGCAAATTAAGAATTCCAATGTGTATATAGTGCAATAGTCAAACTATCTTATGACTAGAATCTTCATGAAAAAGATATGTTTCAGTGGTTTACACAATCCATAACGTTTATAAACTTTTTTGAAATCAGAGAAGCTAAGCAAGTCCAAAAAGAAAAACAATAGTACACTCTGGCTGTGCTTTTTTTTCAGAAGGTGAGCAGTTTCCTTCACTTATCCACCTTGATGAAAATTGTAAAGCTGAAAAATGGTAATGATCTGGGTGCAGATCCCAAGGTATACTGAATAATAAATGTCAGAAGGTTGTAACTATATGTGAAATAACTGTATAGCAGACATGGTCCAAAAAAACTCATTTGTCTTGCTTTTTGTGGTTATGACCTCAGATGAACCAGGTTGAGAAAGATTACATCATTGTAGATTAGTGGACATGCAGAATCTAAAGCAAGATGCAGCTAGTAGCATCTGACTCATGGCCTAGGAGTCCTTTCCATTTCACTGGTCCATCTACGATTCTCTTCTTATCTTTCTAAAGTTTGGGATGGCCACTGTGCTACTGGGGATTTGTTAATGCCTGTGCTGGATAACTTCCTGGATGAGAAGTTTGCTGAAGGCTTAGATCACCCTGTGAATATCTTAATATAACTATAATAGCTTAATATAGCATCTACAGGGTTTCTGGACCTCATTATCTAAGAAGGAATATCCTATTATAACCAGGAAGTTGTGGATTGATAAAGATCTCCATGAGTTGCATAGGCTGTGATACAGGTGGGAACTTGCATACTGCCTGGCATGTCTGACTTAGGGAAAATCTAAAATGAATAAGCATTACCTAAATATCAGTCAGAAACTGTATGCAAAAAGATGGTCTGCTTGTCTGGTGAGACCTCTGCTGAATTAAATCATCCAGGTACTTTATTCTAAAATGTGGATGACTTCACCACCATAGCTACTCTTCTGACTTGAATAGTCATATTCTCAACCAGGTAACAGGACATTGCATGGTCCTTGTAGATAAGGTACTTTTGATCCCTTATATGTTTGCCTCTGATGTGCCTATTGATTGTCCTGGTGATCTTAACAGTGAGTGACCATTTCTTTGGTTGATCTGACCTTAGATGTGTTGCCTTTGAAGATATCATTAACATGCCAGCAGTTAAATCAATTTATTATGAATTGTATCTAAGTTTGGCTTGGCTAGCTAAATCCTGCTTCGAGTTTTTCTCCTGAATGTATGATCTTCTTTCAGGACATCTCAGTGAAAAGGCTTTAAAGTAGTATCGTATCACTGTCGTTACAACTTGTTACCATGAAGGCATTTCACATGGAGAACGACAGGATAATTCTGGAATGCCTTAAGCAGTACTGCCACATCTTTGATAATGTGTTTGAGTGTTTTTATCTTACTCCTTGAGTGAGTTTCATTCTATTAATTCTGAAATTAATTATCCTGGATAAATAAGTTATGGAGTGTGGGTATTGTGTGTGTCCGTGACAGCAGTCCTGCTGTATGGTCTGTACATGCAGTCTTTGAAGCTGGTTGTTTGTTTGTTTTGCTGTTGTAGGGTTGATCTTTTGTATGCTGATGCTGTGGGTTTTTCAACTATGTAAATGTTTATATGTGTGTGTGTGTGTGTGTGTGTGTGTGTGTGTGTGTGTGTGTGTGTGTGTGTGTGTGTGTGTGTATCTCCATCCATCTATCCACAACCCCATTTCACATTTTTCCACATGGGGCTGGGGTGTGTGTGTGTGTGTGTGTGTGTGTGTGTGTGTGTGTGTGTGTGTGTGTGTATATACATATATATATATATATATATATATATATATGTATATATATAGCTGTAAGGAAGTTAGTCAAAACTTCAGTAGATCGACACTGAAAACACTGAACACCAAAACCAAAAAAGATTGATACCTTAATGTGCATGCTCAGAGGCACAAAAGCAGCTCATGCAAAACAAATCTGTATTTTTTGCTAGCGGCAAGGACCCCCCCCACACTAATTATATAAACTAACTCTGAGACTGCACATTCTGCAGGGAAGGGGCATATTCTCCAAACCCTGTTTTGTCGTCTAAAGTGTGTAGACAAAACATATGCCAAAAGTTGAGTATTTCAGGAGTTTCACTTATTATAAACACATTTCTAGCCATCAATCTTCATACACACACACACACACACACACACACACTTATATATATACAGTATATCTATCTATATATATATATATATATATATATATATATATATATATATAAATATATATATATATATATATATATATATATATATATAGAGTAGCCATAATGGCCATTTAAAATGTCAGGACCCAGTAGAGTAAGCCCTGAAATACAGAGACTGAATGCTCGAAAAGAAAGACTTACATACAAAAAGTCAAAGATAGCATTTCTTAGGATATCATAAAAGCACTGGAATACACTGAAGAGAGGAGAAAGACCGCAAAATGTGGGGTTTTAATGCAGCTGAACCTTTATTAGTCGTTATTCATCACTAGCACTTCTTCAGAAACATTAAAATCAAACTCACCAATGCTTAAATAATGAAACAAGTTATAGCCAATAAACAATATTTATTTATTTATTTGATATTTGTTAACTGGGTTGGTCCAGCTGAGCAGAAAAGCCCATTTTCAGTGGAGACCCGAGGAAAAAAGCTGCAGAACAGATACAAAATACAATGTATAGAAATTCAAACAATAAAAAATAAGAATTTACAAGTGAGCAAGGTTTTACATAATGAAACAAAGTTAAATAATATATAATGTGAGATATCACATCTGTCTATGTATTAAGCAAATCGCCTCAGAGAGGCATTCTATTGTAATTGTCTTGCCTTCATGCAACTACATGATGATAAAACTGGGTTTTTGTAACTACTTACCCCAAAAACTATATTCATCCTAATGAGATATTTCTTTTTATACATCTTGAGATAGTTTTGCTATACTTCTGATTATTGTATAACATTGTATTGCTACTAAATACCTTGTAATAATCCTTTAACATTGCTGTTCAATACTAATTTATAATGAAAATTGTATAATATGTTGGAGCTTTTCTCCCCGAGCCTTCGCTGGCAAAAGGCTCTTCAGCTCAGTCTGACAATCCTGGTCAACAAATGTAAAACAAAAATAATAAATAAATAATAAAATAATGTGAGACATGAAAATACATTTCAATTATTTTAAAAACTTAACATCAACCTAGTTAGTTTTTTTTTTTTTTTTTTATAGATGTGGAGGAAAGATAGGGATGGGGAGGTTAGTAAATGGGAAGACGTAAGTTGAGCGAGCCAGATAGTATTATTGTGCTACATGGGTGGAGGACAGATGACAGCTCAAATGGGTAAGAGAGTCAGAAGGAGAGGATTAAGCCAAGATCAGGTGGGATGACGACAAGAACAGGTTCTAGAGTCAGGTTGAAATTGTTTTAGTTGTTTTCTGAAGAGCAAGGGCTGGGGGATGTTTCTTATGTATGAGAGAAGTTTATTCCAGGCTTGGGCTTCAGTATGTTTGTAGAGGAGTCCACCTATGTTTTTGTTAGGTTTGTGAATGGTAAGGAGCTGTTGATTTGATGTATGAAGACAGCGATTAGGAGTGTATTAGGTAACGAGGGAGGAGAGAGAAGGGAAGGCTGTAGGTTTATGTAGAATGGAGTATAAGATTCGGAATTGAGCAAATTGAAGTTGTTGGGTGAATTCTAGCCATTGAAGTTTGTTGAAAGAAAGACAGTGGTGTGAGTGCTGTGGCGAATTAGTGACAGAATGAGCTATTTTATGGTATGTTTGTTCTAGCTTAGATAGAAGTGTGAATTGCAGGTTAGCAAAGATTGGGGGTGCATAAAGAAGGGAGGGAAGTAGGAGTGCTTGAGCAAGGGAAAACTTAGTGTCAGGGATAAGCAATTTTCTATTTCTATATAATAGTCCAAGTTTTTGGCATTTTTTTTAAATACGTTGTTGGATGTGCAGGTTAAATTTCAGTTCATCATCAATTATGGTCCCTAATAGCTTGGTGTGAGGCTCTGCTTTGATGGTAGTTTTATCAAGAGATGTAATGAAGAAGGTGGTTTTGTGGTGTGCTAGAGGGTGAGGTAGGAATAATAGGAATTTAATTTTTGGGGGTTTAGGATGAGTCGGTTGTCTGAGAGCCATTTTTCAATAGAAAGGAAGGACTGTTGTGTGTGTGTGTGTGTGTGTGTGTGTGTGTGTGTGTGTGTGTGTGTGTGTGTGTGTGTGTGTGTGTGTGTGTGTAGGTCAGAGATGGAGTTAGAGAAGGTAGGGAGTGTTGAATCATATGTGTATTGAATAAGGGAAGATTGTCTACAGACGATATGGACATCATTGGTAAAGATGTTAAAGAGTAGAGGTCCAAGAATGGAGCCCTGAGGAACTCCTGTTTTGATGGTTAGAAAGGAAGAGCAGGAAGAGAGCCATCTGACTGATTGCTGCCTATTGGATAGGTAACTAGCAAACCAGTCAAGAGTGGCTACAGAGAGGTTAATATTGGATAGTTTTGACAGAAGTAGAGGGTGAGAGACAGTATTAAAGGCCTTAGAGAGGGCTAGGAAAAGGCAGGATACTAGTTGATTACTGTCTCTGGCCTCAGCTACTAGGTGGTTGAAAGATAGCAGTGCAGAAGCAGTGCTATGGTGTGGCCTGAAGCCATGCTGTGTGGGTGTAAGCGCATTTTCCTGTAGAAGAATCAATCAAAACCATTTGACAATTAAAAAGTGTGAATGCCCTCTTAAAGCATACAAATACCCACTTCACATTATAACCAACTTTCTATCCAATAAAAAACAGTTGATGTTGACATAATAATTTAGTCCTGGGGAAATACAGGCAGCCAAGTGCATCTGCCACTCGGCTTCCCTTTTTTCCACTGCATTCTTAAAATTACCCATGCATCATCTTTAACCACATCCAATATAGTGAAAGTGCACCTTTTCCAACTAACATACACTGCAGAATGTTTATACAAGGCATTTTCATTTTTAGCTTTGATAGTACAAAGATGTTCCTGAATCCTTTTACTTAAATTTCTGGTTATCATGCCTACATGAAATGCAGGACAACCTGAACACAAAGCAATGTAGACAACACCAAAAGTATTACAATTAAACCTCCCTGGAACTGGTATAGTGTGATATAAATGTAACAATGAAACAAGTGAATCATCATGAATATATCTACAGGCTTTACATCCATAATACTTATATGTTCCAGTTGTCTTTTGTGTGGAAAGGGGGTCCAACCTAGTGTTATCATGTTCCAATAGTTGTTTGATACTGTTATGTTTCTTATACACAAAGTTGGGAGAACTTCGTAAAACCTTAACTACTTCACTATTCTCCAAAATGACTTTCCAGTTGTCACAAATAACATTCCTTATGACAACATTGTCCACACTCATATCTTAACGAAATCAAGGAACGGCATTTTTCAGGATAATGGTATGGTGATCTAGTAGTTAGAATATATAAGTTAGGGGGGGTTGGGGCTTGCTTTTCCCCTGCAAAAAGGTTTAAAGGAGAAAAGCAATGTTCAAGATTCAGTTTTCAACTGCAGTTTTGTTTTTTTGGGCGTGTCATCACTTGTCATTTGTAATGCCAACCATTATATCAATATAGTACATATGTACACACATATATACACATATATATATATATATATATATATATATATATATATATATATATATATATATATATATATATCTATAAATTTAGTGCAGCCAGTCGTTAAGCAGTATATTTTTAGAAGGAACCAGAATACCAGAGACAACCCACATAGACACTGGGAGGACATGTCAATTCCATAAGGATAGTGACCAGAAGTCTGGAATGAATCACAGACCCTGTGAAGTCATGCTTTTACCACTGAATCACCATGCCGGCCATGGAAGTTTTCTTACATTCTGTAGCTGTGGTGCATACTAATGGCAGTAGAGTTTTCACAGACTTTAGAAATATTATTTAGCCCCTTTACTACTCACCATTTCCAGAAAGATTTGGCCTTTTTGCTATTTTTGGTCCCCATTTCTCCAGAATGGTTTGACACCTTTTAAAAAAATGATATTAGCAGAGTAACCTATAACATATCCTGTGCTCTTAATTTCAGTGCCAAAATAACGATAGTTTCTTGACTTTTAAAGGGAAAAAATAATGCAGTGTTATATGACAAGATTTAAAAAATTATAAATATCACTTTTACACAACAGTACATTTTTTAGGACTCAAATGTGCGTAATCATTTTTTTTTATATTTATTGCTTTTATTTGAAACTATTTTGCAAATGTTGCATTTTGTCAGTTTCTGATGGCCTCTCTTACCTTATTGTTCTGTATATAACAGTGCAAAAAGTCTCTGTAATTGGCAGTTGCAAAAAGTCTCTGTAATTGGCAGTTGGCACAGAGAGTTAAGGCTTTATGCTTGTATGTACTTAGTTTGATTACCAGGTAGGTGGTCTGCTCCACAGACCATATCCACCACATTCTGGGTCAGTTAGGCATTTACAAGTTTCAGCAGATAATTACACTTCTTTGTTAGTTGTGTAGTTCAAATAGTTTGCTGTAATTAGTTGTCTGTACAGGAGTATAGAGATGTAAAACACATCTGCAAGCAGCTATAATATATTATTAATTTAATACTTAGAACAGATAATTCATTAATCTTGGAAACATGCTACTATAATCCAAATTCCCAAAGTAAAAAAAAAAAAACAAGCCATGACTCCCTCCCAACTATATGTTAATTTCAATTGTTTGTCCTCTGACTGATAAAGTAAAAAAACCTTTGTATCTGCAGCTAATTGGAACATATCTCCAAATATCACCCATTAACTAAAAGACAACATGGCGTTTGCAATACATACAGCACGGAAGCATTACTAGTAATTGTAATTAACCTTATTTTTGAGGCTATGGAAAAAGGTCAGCTGTTAGGTGCTCTCTTTATTAACCTAAAGTTTGCCTTTGAATATGACAGCCACGCCCTTTTAGTTAAAGCACTAGCCATCTGTAATCTAGGTGACAAAGCACTATGTTAGTTTACTTCATACCAAACTTATAGATCTAATACTTTTACACATGGGCCTAAAATATACATTGTATGCCTCAAGGCTCAGTCCTGGGTGCAATACTCTTTTCCATATTCACTAAAAACTTACCTTTTTTTTATACTAGCCCTGAAGCATATGCTTTATGCTTTATGCAGATAGAATCATCATATTACACTCAGATAAGCCATGCAACAAATTAAAAAAAAAAGCTGCAACAAGACATCACCTTACTAAGGAACGGGCTTTCTGACATGCGGGTTGCATTAAACTACAAAATGTTGATGTGTCTACTGTCTAGGGCACACCAAAAACTTAAATCCAATTGTACATTAAACATTACCACCCTCACAGCAACACACTGTGTAAAGTCACAAAACAAATGTACCTAGGGATAACTTTTGACCAAATATTCGTGCTTCATTAACATGTGCAAAACATCTACGTAGATGTGTTGTATGTGTCTGCTATTGTGAGTGAGTTTTATGTTTACAGTTAACTATGGCATTCTGTCTGTGGTAAGGAGGTAGTCCAAGGTTAGTTGGCACATCATATAGTTGAGCAGTATACATGAAAAGATCTATGAGTGATTAGTGGTTTATTTGTAAAAGTAATTGTTTGTGTTTGTTGAGTAACTTAAATTGGTGGATTGGCAGCAGTAGAAAGTTGATGAATATAGTTTTAAGGTGGTGTGTGATGTGTGGTGGGTGGTAAGGGCGGCATGGTTTACTGAATATAAAATGGAAGGGGCAGGGTGGCTGTGGAAATGAGGTGGGGATGGATCAAAGTGGGCCTCCTTTCGGTCAGTGGCAGTAGCCAATCAGCCTACACATCATATGCAGAAGCAATAGCTGACAAAAGAGAAACCAAAATGATAAGTAATACAAAGTCGAGATCCATGTTTCAAGCACATGCAGTTATGGACAATACTACAACAGTTACTGTCTAGGGTGCTGTGCTGTTTCCCCAAGGCAGGTTCAGAAGAGCAGCTGACTCAACCAGTGTCCTGATACCATGAACAAGTAACCTACCCCCTCAACTCTTCAAGTGAAGAGCAAAAAAAAAAAAAGTAGCAATCAGCTTAATACACTTAGATCCACTTCCACCAGCTCTTACATTGATAAGCAACAAAAAAAGTCTGTTCCTTTTATTGGAACACCTGGAACACCAACCAGGTGGCTGGATGCATGACATGCCCCTTCTCCTTCCTGCCCTAGCCATTCAGGTCCTGTTTCTGTACCCTGATGCTGACCTTCCTTTCCTACATTATATTAAACAAACAAACATTTTTTTCTTTTAAACTCTAGCAAACTGCTTGCTACATATGTACCAAGCAAATGCTACAGTTTATACCCTGCACCCTGCCTGCACAGAGCACTACAGCAGTCATGTTATAGTTATGAAAATCTTGTTTTAAACTGTAGCAAACTGCTTGCTTCAAATGTAACAAACAGCTAGTATAGTTTATATTTTGCTTGCATGGAGTGCTACAGAACTCATATTATGGTTAAAAATATATATATTCTTTTAAACTGTATTGTTTAAACTGTATTGTTAAAAGCTGTTAATTAAAAAAATCATTCCTTCTTTTAAATTGCATGAAACTGCTTGCAACAAATGTAGCAAACAGTTGTTATAGTTTAAACCCTGCCTGCAAGGAGCCCTACAGTGCTCAGGTTTTATTTAAAAAAAAAAAAAAAAAAAAAGATTTTTCAATGTTTTTACTTTTAAACCATAGAAAACTGCTTGCTACAATTTATCAAGGTTTACCTGCAAATGCAATACTAGTTTTTAAAAGCTGGAAGTGCATTAAAGAGATCCAGATCATCTGATTGTGTCCCCCAACACTTTGCACCTGGGGTAGTTGTCCATCTAGCCCCACCCTAGCTATGCTGCTTGGCAGCAATATTGCATTATGGTGCCTGTGTGTGAACTGCTATCAGAGAGCGGCGGAGGGGTTACTAAGGTGATGTAAGTGTAGAGCTACAAAGTATGTGAAAAAGGTGAGATAATATTTTCCTATACTTTCTACACAGTAGGAGGATATTCCAGATTATGTCATATCATTCCTAAATGCTGCTAGATCTGGGCTACATGTTGTTGGTGCACCTGTTTTTAAAATTTTTGTTTTTTACCATTAGAATCATGTACAATTTAGTTTTAATCTACTTAAAACAACTATTAATGATCTATTACCCTGTTTGATCTCTCAAGTCATTATTTGAGAGGTCACTACTTATTCATAGAGCCAGGGTGACATAATCTGGTAGATGTCTTTTTGACTGACTCCAGTTTAATGGATTCAGCTATACTCTTTGATTTGGGCTTATGAGAATGATGCCTGTCCTATGAGCTTCTTTCTGTATCATCTGTTTCAGAGGATGTATTTGAAGCCTAGAGGAAATTTAAACACAAAATCTTAATTAAAAAAAAAAGAAAAAACAGTTTGCCATCATGCTCTTAGATTGAAAGAGTTAGATTTTGAGTTTTAAAAAAATAATCATATGATATTAATTTGTAAATTACCTCATTAATATTACTTTTGAAAACAATAAAAAAATTATCTCATTTGTCTACACCCAATTGAGTAAAGGTTTAGCAAATCCAGACAATGGTGGAAATCCTGATTTCTGAGCTCATAGAATAACACATTAAGGGACATTGTAAAACTAAAAAATGTTGATTTCTCTCAAACATTTCTTTACTCAATGTGTTTTGGAATTCTCTTGGAATTGTTAAATTCAATTCAGATTGCAGCTTCCTCAAATTTCCACGAGACTCACAAGTTCACTGCATCATGTTTCTACTCAGCAGTATTCTGCATTAAAGTTTCATTTGCCTTTTGGTTACTACAACTAAATTGTTAAAATTCCTTTTTTAACATTTCAGGGATTCACTTATAGATGTTATTATCTTATTTTAGGCATGCCAATGCCCTCATAAAGTCATTGATTAGCTTTTCTGAGACTTCTTTTAATTACAGTTTATCAGCTTCACGTGCACTTGTATTGTGCAAGCTGTTGATGCACTGTAGTGATTTTTCTGTTTGCTTTTTTGCTTTTCCACTGTAATGTGACTACAGAGTTGGTATATATTAGCTGGAGTAGAGAATCCTCCCTCCCCCAAGAGGGTGAATGTTCTTTGAAGTATGTTCCACAATATTTAAAACTTGTTGAAGTGCAACTCTTTGCAGAAGGAATCATAGGGAAAGCTGGTTTCCACTGTTGAACCAAGAACACTCTGTATTTAGTTCTTATTTGGATCTCTGATTAAGAAAAATGATAAAATATTCATATATAATGCCAAGCTGGTCTTAAAGAATGTTTGTCCCTTCACCTAGAGATCTCATCCATTCCTTGGATCAATGCTGGATGGAAACATCTGAAATATGTGAGCTTAAGTATATTCCCTAAGCTTATGGTGGGGCATACATAATTATGCTGTTTCTTTCCATTTGTTTTTGAGGTTATAGTTTTCTAATATGCTGGGTACTAGAGTTAACTCTCTTACACTCTCAACATAAATCTCGGAATTATTAGGCACATTAATTACTCCAATCCATATTGTTTCATCTACAGAGACAACTATAAAAAAACATCTGTATGCTCAGCCTTTGTCTCACTCAAAGTTAAACCTGTCACTTCCAAACACTTAAATCTAAATTGGATGGAATGATTTCAGGGGCACTTAGGGGTTATGATATTCATACGTATTATTCAGCATTCAACCTTTCTCTGTTTGGTGGCAGGAGAAGAGATGGGATTTGAGGGGCTGATTACTTTTGTAGTGGATTTTCAATAGACATTTTTGTACATAATCGTCAGCGACATTTTATGGCTATTTGATGCATTGTTAATGGTGAGCATCATATTTATAACAGTGACAATGTTTTTTAAATACAACCTGAACAGAAATTATCCTTTCATCAAGTAATTCTAAATTCAATGCAACTTATTTTTAGCAGACACATATAAAGGCTAACATATATATCTATATAAATATAAATATATATATATATATATATATATATATATATATATATATATATATATAAAAGAAAAGTAACAAGACATTGGTGGATCATATTTTTGTCTCTGAGAATTGCTATGAGATTACTAACCTTCTGTGATTATGCTGTGTTTGAGAATTTGTTCTATTTTCTTTTATCGTGAATCTCTTCACCCAGGCTGTGCCTGCAAATGGTCTATAATGATCAGTGTACTACCCCAGTAAACATACTAAAATAAATAAGTAAAGAATATGTAGATCGATTTTTTTTTATTGAGTCTCTTTATATGTGTTGCGGATGTCCCACTTTAATAGGGGTTTAAGATTAGGTACAGGGTTTCTGTAAATATATATTTTTTTTATATTTTTGGTTTAGAAGTATCACTATTTTATCATATGTGGCTGCTTTAAAATTTATCCTGCTTTTAGAGTTCCATGCAGTGTACATGATTGTTGATGTCTTTCTTCCCTTATAATGTTTCTCTTTCAGTCTTTCTTCTGTTTCTGACTTTGTCTCCCCATCACACTTGAATTTCGATGTATCATTTTATAGCTATTAGATGAATGGTTAATAGTAAGTGTCATATTTGTATAGTGACTTAATGTTTTTTAAGTATGAAGTAAACAGAAACTGTTCTATTATCAAGTAATTCTAAAGTCAGTGTAACTTACATTTAGGAGGCCCATACATACAATATGTATAAGAGAAAAGTAGCAAGACATTTTGTCTCTGACAACAGTGGCAGCTAATTAAGTATAGCAGAAATAGGGAGAAAGTCTCTCTATTTATATATGGGTGGCTATTTTCTAATAACCAGGAGGGCAGATTCAATTTTGTTGCATGTAAGTCCAGTTAGATTCGCAGGTTAATTTTATTGCTTTGCTATATGCCCCATGTCCCTCCAAAGAGTTCACACAACATTAGGAACTACTAATGGTACAGTGGTTAAGATATATGCCTTTCAAGCACAAGGTGCAGGGTTTGATTCTCATCGCTGCAAGAGCTTAACAGATTGAAGATGTATATTTTGACGGCTTGCACCTGTCACCCCTGGGATTCCGGATATTGGCAAAGGCTCTTGCCACCCCCATAGTGCCTTTTTTAGGCAAGGCTCAAATTCTAAACCTACCACCCTAGAACACCAAAAAGGAAAAAAACTAAGGGTAATGCTGCTCAATGCCAGAAGTCTGAATCTCAAAATGCACGCACTCGAGGCCCTTCTCAGTATGGAGAACATCGATGTCTGTGCTGTGACAGAAACCTGGTTCAAGGCTCCTGAGAGCACCCCAGCACTATCAGGTTTTACCTCATATCATGCGTTCCGGCCCCAAAATCCGGACAATACCAAGAAAGGAGGGGGGGTATCCATATTCATCAAGGACACCCACACCTCAAGACTGGTTGCAACGCACGATGCATCGGAGACCATCCAGGTGCAATTAACCATAGGCAAGACTGCTCTGCAAATTGTAGCATGTTACAGGCCACCCTCACAACTCAGGAACCTCACATGGCCTTCCTGAAAACACTAGAGGGGATAAATGTATCACCAAACACCATCATACTAGGTGACTTCAATTACCCTAATATAGACTGGGAACACTACTCAAGCCCAAACACCCTAGCCCAAAAGTTCCTGGAATTCATAAACTCAAATGCCATGGAACAACTAGTTACCATCCCCACAAGAGGAGATAACATACTTGACCTCATCATCACGAACATGGGAGCACAATGTTCAACACCGGAAGTATACCCCTCACTGGTGAGATCAGATCACAAACTAATCTCGCTGGAGGTCCTCATCCCACCCCCACCTGAAATAAAAAAGACCACAGTAAAGAACTTCTCGAAAGCCGACTTCACACTTCTAAAGACTAGTGTGGTCTCCTTTAAGGCCCCGAGCCATGGAAAACAGTACACATGCCGCTGAATCACTTACATATGCCTTCTACCAGCACCTGCAGGACTGCATGGATAAGGCAATCCCAAGCAAAACAAAGACTCTTTGTACCAAAGGCAAGCGTCCAGTCTGGTGGACCCCAGCCATAAACAAACTCTACAACAAAAGGAGGAAGCTACTACAAGATAGAGCAAAATCCTTAAAAGGTAAGACACCCTTGATCACTATAAGTAAAAAACTAAGAGCTCTCATAAAATCATCCAAAGCAAATTTTGAGAGAAAAATAGCTAAAGACTCAAAAGACAATCATAAGGCCTTCTTTAGCTATGTTAGAAACCTGGGAGGAAACTCCCAGATATGCTCAGAACTAGTTCAAAATGATGTGAAGATTACTGATCCTACGGACATTGCCAACATACTGGCTGACAGGTTCAGTGTAAACTCCCCCCCCTCCCCCCCAAAAGGAGAGATATCTATACCAAATGATTGCAGCCCCCTAAACATCTCCAACGCCCAAGTGAGAACTGCTCTCTCCAAAGCAAAAAACACAGCATCCATGGGACCTGATGGTGTCCCCGGCTGTGTGCTCCACGAACTCAATGAGGAATTAAACCCACAGCTAGGACAGCTGTTTAATCAAAGTCTTACCTCTGGATATGTACCCAGGGAGTGGCGCACTGCAACTGTGGTCCCACTTCACAAAGGCGGTACCTCCACCGACCCTGGAAATTACCGGCCCATTAGCTTGACAAGCCTTATCTGCAAAGCCATGGAGAGGATCATAATGGACCTCATAAATAAAGACATAGGAATTTGCAGACTTTGGATCCAACCCAGTTTGGCTTTGTCAAAGGCAGATCATGCCTTTTAAACTTGGTTGACTTTTTCGAAACAGTCACCAAAGCCATTGATGAGGGAAAGGCAGTCCATACAGCCTACCTCGATCTGGCGAAGGCCTTCGATACAATACCCCACTCGGGTATCATTGAAAAACTCATCAGCTTAAATATTAACCCATACATCACAAGATGGGTTGCAAACTGGCTGAGTGACAGAACCCACAGGGTCAGAGTTGCTGGCGCCATGTCAGACTCAAAGCCTGTCACAAGTGGTGTCCCACAGGGCTCAGTCCTGGGCCCACTCTTGTTTGGCATCTACTTCTCCAAGTACAAGCAAACACAGGAGGGTTATGGCTGACAAAGTTTGCAGATGACTGCAAACTGGGGCCATAGTAGAAAACACATCTGACACAGATATCCTTCAGAAGGGTCTCACAGAAATGGATAACTGGTGCCAGAGCCATGGCCTAAAGTTAAATGCCAAAAAATGCATAGTCATACCCTTCGGGAAAAACAAGGTTACCCCTAGCTACCAAATAGGTGGCAATCCACTGAGCACAGAAGAAGTTATCAGGGACCTGGGGACCCAGGTTGATAGTAGTCTGTCATTCGACACCCATGTAGCTAAAGTAGTTAGGAAGACCTTCTACATTGCCCACCTTATCATGAAGGGATTCTCATCTAGATCAAGGGAGGTCATTGTCTCCCTCTACTCATCACTCATCAGACCAATGATTGAGTACAATGCCCCATTCGGGATGTATCTGACCCGACACTTGCAGCAGCTGGAGAGGCCACAAAAGTTCCTCACCAAAAGGATAAAGGGTCTCAAAAATCTGTCCTATGCTGCCCGACTGAAAGAACTCCAGCTCTATTCAGTCGCTTACCGCTTGCTCAGAGGTGACCTTTGCCTAACATACAAGGCCATGTCAAACCCAGATTTGATGAATATGCTTCACCTCAAAAATCTAGATCCATCAGAGCCACAAGGGCGGGAGACTTAAACCTCGACACGGCTATTAATAGGACGTGCTGGAGGGATAGATTCATCACCCAAAGACTCCCTATGCTGTGGAACAAAATCCCGGTATATGTGAGGCAGAGCACCTCGCTGGCCTTGTTCAAGAGAAATCTTGACCAATGGATGGGAGATCGCAGATATACCCCAGGGATTACCTCAGTGTCACTGCTCGACAGAGGCACAGCAAAATAATGGGTATAGTTCCCCATACTAAAGGGGTGGCGTAAGCCACAAAACGATGGGCTAGGCTTGTAAATGCCCTCGGGCAGATAGCCTAGTATGAACCTATGAACCTATGAACCTATAAGAATGTGACTGTTAAAATTAGACTAGACAAATTTAATGCTAAGTCAAATCAAGATTTATTAGGCCCAATGACTCTGAAAGAAATTGTGGTTGCTTCTAACATATGTAATCTATTTAGGGTCAAATTTCCAAATAACAAAGAATTTTCATATTATTTCACTGTATACAAAATATGTCCTTTTCATTTCTCTCCAGCTAAAACCTGAATACAGGAAATTAGGACTTATCCAAGAGCCTTTTTAGATTATTCTTTAGTATTTCTCCTTATTATATCAAACCCACATCATATCTGTAACCATGACATGCATTTAAACTGCGTGTTCCTTAACAATGATCAGGTCACACAAACTGAAGGATGTATCAACCAGTGTTGGAAAAAACAAAACAGTACTGACAAAAATTACATGAGGGGAACTTAGATTTTTATCTTTCTAAAATAAAACCAGGAAGAAGGAAATGGTGGATATTGGAGATACTATTAAATTGCTGGATGGGAAAATCTAACAGCATTATGGGTTAACAAGGTTGAAAAGATTGTTTAAGCAAAATTAACATCTATACATTCTGTACAATTTTCATTTCCTGAAAAGAAAATACTCCTTTCTAAGTCTAAACTCTGTCTAAACTACTTATGCATAGTCTTAAACTGGCTAACCATATAAACTTATAATTCAAAAATAAAACAAAAAATCAAGTTCCTCCTGATCTGTAACTCGCACTCCTCTCTCTTCACCAATGTATGTAAAACTACCTGTTCAGTCAGTACGAAACCCTGAAATTACAAAAAGCTGACAAAAGTGTAGTAGTGTGAATGTTGTTGATAAAATTAATGGTCACACATGTTAGAATAAAACCCTTGATATGGTACTAGATGCAAATAATAAATATAACCCTGCTAAAGCACCAAGCTGAGATGAGTTTAGTACCTTTGTCTACCTTAAATTTAAACAGAACTTGGGTGTAGTTCTTGTTATCCTGTATAACCTTATGACAAAATTTTATTTTTTGTGATTTCGTCTGCAATCAATATATTCAAAAACTGATTTCATATCCTGCTTCTGTTAAAAATAATAGGTCTATCCTCTTAAAAATATTGATGCTAAGACATTTATGGCAATATGTGTTAATAATATGCATTTCTTGGGATTAATCTCTAGCTTTTACTTTGTTTTCATGTGGCATTATTTGACTCAGGATAAAAACAAAACTTCAGAAGTTGTTGCATATTATAACCAATTACCCTATAACAAAGTAGCCTTGATCTTGTGGCTTCCAAAAATCATTTGACCTTGCTCATTTTCCTTTCTTCATTAGCTTTCTATGATCATATAACTTGTCTAAGTTATTTTATAAACATAATTTCCAACTTACATGAAGTTGCCTCGGTCTATATATATTATATATTGGTGTCACTCACAAGCCATCTCATTTCTTCCATGAGTCAAGGCTGTCCCATCTAGTCATATTTCATTAACATATCTTTGAAACTACTTTCTAAAGCCAATCCTAATTATTCTCACATTAGATAAATCAAGTTTTATGGTGATAAAACTGAAATCATGGCTTTTATAGACAATATTCTACTATGGGGTCATTGGTATTCCAAGTTCTCATATCTGCCTTGTCTGTAACTTGATCCCAGTATTTATAAATGGTGTGTTCAAATCTTTATAAGGATTATACATTATATTGCCCATTTGCTGTGTAAGTTGTGAAACTGAACCACTCTAATAGAAAATAGGACAGTGAATAGGCAGCATCATGCACATTCCCTTTAAGGGACTACAGATTGTTTTCCTGCTAATTGTTTGCACACTCACATTATGTTCTTGACTACAAGTCTTGTTGTTCAGATGTTAGAGCTGGAATATTATTTTGGTCTGCTTTCTGACCAAAAGTCTGTCTGTGTTCCAGAAGCAGGAATTGCCACTATTTCAGAGCTGTTTAGTAGGTTCAATCCTTCCTTGGTGACTTCAAAGGATATTCTTTATGAGGAAAATTAATGTATTTTCATAACAATTATATAGTATGTCAATGATACACAGAGTTGCTTTATTCTTCTGTTTTCAAAGACCGTCAGCTTCCTTGTTCACAGTCATGGAAAGGAATGCTTTATAATGGTTTTGCCCCCTGTTGTCATGAGAAAGGAGCAGGACATATTAGTATAATATACCAGTGCTGCATGCATTGCAGAAAATGCAGCACATTGGCTGGAGCATAATATACCAGTGCTGCATGCACTGCAGAAAATGCATCACATTGGCTGGAGCATAATATACCAGTGCTGCATGCACTGCATAAAATGCATCACATTGGCTGGAGCATAATATACCAGTGCTGCATGCACTGCAGAAAATGCAGCACATTGGCTGGAGCATTGTTGCATCACAGCTATGGATATGGATTGCCAGGTAAATGTGGAAGCAGGATTAGACTGCATCACAGGGTATTCCATTACTAGCCGCTTGTTTTCACCTGTGCAAAGTAAACTTTTTTCTCGCAAATTTTTTTTTAAATTTAGTATTTCTGTACTACTCATCTCTAACAGCTGAGGAATACCTCAGCAGGTTAGGGCTGTCAGTACAGTCACAAGCAATGTACAAGATTCAGTCCCATAATTTATATACTTGGGACTGATCTGTGTTTAGTTGCAGTGGTGTTTGTGTATTGTGCACTACTGAGAGGAAGTCATTTTCATGTGCACTCGGAGCATGGAATACTAATCTTACAAAGTGGGTTAAAATCGTATACAATTCTTGGGATTCAGAAACATGCTTAGCACAATTATGATGTGCTTGCCACAGATGTAGTTCATATAATGAAAACCGCAACAGACTGACCAGCTAAACATACAGCCAAAAATATCAAAATCTAAAAAGCAAAACAACAAAAAACAAACCAAAATATCTTTTAACAAGGGTCAAGTCCCTCCTACACCCCAAATCCCAATTCTGAGATTGCAGTGGGGAAAGGGCCAATTCCTCAATCACCACTTTTTCATGGTCTCTGCTGTTTGACAATCTCACACAATAGATTCCCTATTCACTTCTTTGCTTTTGTTGCGCACTTTGATCTTTCCAGTTTGATTTCTGGCCACTGCATAATGCGGGCAGTTGACAAACATAGACCCATTTACCACATATACTGGTTGCAGGGCAAAGTGACCATAGGTTAACTATCAATTAACTAGCTGGAAATTTGCAGTCAGGATTGCTGCTAATTAGAAACCCTGTTCATACAAAGACCTGAGATAGAGATTGGAAATCCATGGTCAAGTGTGTGATGAGGAAAACAGATGAGTACAAAGAATGCACTGACTCAATGCATACAAATGCACTAATTTGAAATGATATGGGCAACAATCATGCCACTTCAAGAGCCTATTACAATGTTTAAATTTGTTTTATGACTATAGAAATTAGTAGAAATTGGTGCACTGGACAGTAGAAGAAATGAGGCAACAAGCATAGGAGCATACACAAGGGAAGCAATAAAGATAAGAATGGGAGTGGAGACCAGGAGGGAGGAAACTATTTTGAGGAAGCTGGGGTAGAGTGTAGAGAAAAGTAAAGGTATGGTAAAAAAGTTAATGTCAACAAAGACTGACAGATGAAGTGCTAACACGACGAGATTTGGAGAAACTGTGGATTCAGAGAGAAACACACACACACACACACACACACACACACACACACACACACACACACACACACACACACACACACACACACAAAAACACACACACACATACACACACACACATACACACTCACAGGCACACACACACACACACACACACACACACACACACACACACACACACACACACACACACACTCACAAGGAATGGGAGGAAATGGGTTATGGGAAGGATTAAATAGCAAGGGAAGGCATTAACAAACAATGGAGGGGAACACTGGGATGAAGATATACCCATGTATGGGCTCCTGTATCACACTGCCTGTGCAATACCCTTTAAAGAGAAGTCAAACAGCCCCCTGACTGCCCTCTCTTTGCACCTCACTAGAGGTGATCATGGCAGGGACAGGCAGTGATGCAACTCTGCTAGCCATAGAAGGACTACTTCTAGGTGACTGGTGTGGACTTACAGATGCCAACCTATCAGATTCCCTACTAGCTCCACCCACTTCCTGCCATAGTCAATATAATGAATAATGGCACTCCCCAGCTGGTGAAGCACCACCAAAGGCAGGAAAGGTGGCTTCCTGTATGACCCCCACTGCATCTACTGGTGGGGAGGCAGGCTGGAAATCAGGTGGGGTACACACAGGGGGATGGTTGGGCCTGAAGGGGGACTGGAGACTTTAAGGGTGCCACTGACTGTGCTGTACAAACTTCAGACATAAACAGAAAGAAAATAACAAGCAGAAAATAGTTCTTAATGAAAGAAGGAATGTAGGGGAGAACAAAAGAAGTAAACATATGCTTAAGATACAGATATATAATATATGAAGCAGACTGTCAACTGGCTACATACTACTACAGCAGTAAAGCTATGAATCAGTGTACTCCAACTAACTGGGGTGACATAAGTAGCAGTCATGATGTGTGCAGGCGTGTTATGTAACTTGTAGTACAAAAGACTGATGGTTTGCCTATAGACAGCAGTTATACCTTGGAGATGTTGTTTACCTCTTGTCTAAGTTTACCATGTATGCAGCAAAAAAAAAAAAATGCAAAGGTCAAACATAAAGATAACCTATATGACTCAGTCTACCACAAAATGTGGTATATATATATATATATATATATATATATATATATATATATATATATATATGTATCTTGTATACTATGAAACAGGTAGTATTATCTGTACATTGCCATACTCATGCATCCTGCTGACAGACAGCAAATACTGTAAGATACTCTGAAGGTAATTATTATTACTAAATGAAAAGAAATTATATGCTCTCCTGTACGTAGAAAGTCTATCCATTTTATCGAGTAGAGGAGTCTTCTACAGTGTCCCAATCTATAATACAAAATAGATCATTAAGTTATATGCCTACAATAAACACTTATTAATCAGGCAACCGATATTTGTGCAAACTAGACAGATACTTACAATGCACCTCATGTGCCCTTACTCTTAAGTCTTCTTCACACCATCTACAAAGTTAGGACAGGGCATCTTCAGGTCACTGAGTAGTGCATGCATTGCTCACCACAGTGGTGGTATATTAGTGACATTAGACACTAGTCTAGCAAGACTGTGCCAGGTAACCTTTTGTACTGGAGACCCTCATAAGAGTCTCCATTTAGTTACTCTCCATGGACCATATGTAACATTTAAAGAGAACATTTTCTTTCCTTCTGCACCACTGGGGGCCTTGCCATGCTCACTCTCCTTGGAAGCCATGGCCTTCACCAGGTAGTAGGCCTCAACTGATCATATCCACTTACTTTCTCAGGACATGCCATGCACTATAGAGTATACTATTAATATGATCTGTCATAGTGTGACCATAATGCTGTTTAGAAAATTTTGGCAAGGCAGAATGGTGTTAAGGTATAAAAGATGGTATGAGATGTGTGTGTTACCTGCCCATACATGCTCAGAACACTTTGCTTTGCAGGTGTACTTATGAGTGCTTGAAACTGAGAGAGCTACTTAATGTGACTTGACCCACAGAAGTGACACGTATAAACAGCTATTCAGTAACATTGAACAGGGGGTGCTTAATTACTATAACTGCCATGCTTAAAAAAAACGAATTTGCACCATATAATCACCAGCAGCAACCATGAGCCCCTTTGCCTTTCAGAATATTACAAACAGAGAATCTTGCAGCATTTTGAACTAGTTTACAAACATACTACTAGTTTAGGAGGTAAGTGTGCACTTCAAAAGTTATACTTATTTGCTTCCTCCTACTAAAATGTTTGCTTAAAACTGCATAGTTAATGTGCTTATTGAAATGTTTGTCAATGTTTTAAGTTAGATCTGCATTTATGTAGGGTACTATGAGTTGTCACAAGCAGCAAGGGGTTACCTTGACACAGAAGAGGACAAATCCTTGGCCACTTCAGCACTAAAACTCCACAGCATATATTTTGTTAACGTGTTGCTTTGTCATCTTTAACTATGGTAGTAATGCAATTATACAGTTGTCAGCTGTGCATGAATATGTTGCATGAGATCATATAAATTACAGTTAGGTCTTGAGCAGACTAATCCCACTCCTGTACTTTGTATTACATTTACATACCTCTCAACCGCACAGATTTTCACAGAATGTCCAGATTTTTGCCTCATATTTTTGGTCTGTTTTTCAGAAAATTGTGGTTTTCTGGCAAATTAGAGGCAAGGCACTAAAGACTGAAGTTAGAAAATAATGACAGACATTCGAGTTTCAGACTCCAGAAAACTTATGCTAATGCAAAACCTGTTATTCTACCAACTTTCTAAGTTTGTAAAAGCAATATTTAAAAATTATCCCTATTTTTAGACCTTTATCCCACTTTTATTTATGGCTTTGTCCAGATGTCTTGCTCTAAGAGGTTGAAAGGTATGTACATCTATGCTATATTGCCAATGTGTGTATGAGTTTTTTTGGGGGGAGGGGGACTTCCAGTAATATAAGATATAGTATCTATAATAGTGCATATGTGAACAGCAGCTGGTGGAGAGTTTGTGTTAATGGCTTATGTATATGTAGTTTGGCTGAATGATGCTAACTTACAGGTTGTTATGTAAACCATCCACAAAAAGGATAATGCCAGTATATTTTACATTACACACCTCTAGGCCATGAATACTTATCTGTCTATCTGCTTAATGTACTCTGCAGCTGAAATGCACTGCTTCCTCCTCCTTAAGGAGGTATCTGCAATGTCACTGAAGTACTTCTGTCATTAAATTGGTTCTGTCTGTTTCTGGGCATGCCCTACCTCTCTGAATATGTAGTCATGACAGTTGTCTATGATTACAACCCTGGACTTTCAACAGCATGCCATCTGGAAGGTTAGGCACATTCACTCATCACATGAATGGTAGATAATTGTGCAGTATTAATGCAAGCCGTTGTCTGTTGCCATCATCTGTAGGCTTGACATGGCATCTGTACTTTACCATAGTACTACAGGTATACAAAAACTGTTCATGGGTATATCGATCTGTATGTTACAGTCCACAGAGCTACATTAAGGGCACATATCAACCTGCAGCACACAGGAAACACACACACACACACACACACACACACACACACACACACACACACACACACACACACACACACCACACACACGCATACAGACACATATATGTTATATGATATCTAATAATGTGGTCATCCTGACATACATGTTTATTTTCTTTACATACCAGGATGCCTAGAAAAATGCCAACAAAGAAAATGCAATTTATGCCCTGTAGAGAATGAGATCTTGCTGCAGTCCCACTGCACCTAAATGGTCAGTGGATGTTTGGCCATGAGAAATATGAGCAGCGATTTTGTAATCATGTCTGGCAGGATGTGGTGAATAACACAAATGCTGATGTTGGCCAAGGCAGAAATAATAAGCAAGGGAGATGCTGGGCCACTGGTTTCATTAGAGTTGCCAAAGTTTGTGCCATCTACCTGGCATAGCAGTGACCATCATCAAAGATGGAGAAATTCCCTGGCCCTGTGCATGTGGGAGGACTGAGTCCTCAGTAGGCCTCAGTGGAGTTCTGGATATTGGAGCAAAACTTGACTAACCTCCATGAATAGTTGCTGGAGATGGCCTAGGTGTGTGTGTCTTTACATGAACATGTAGCTAAATACTGGATAACTGTGTTGCATAGTGTGGTTTAAATAAATATTAAATAAACAAATATAAAACAAACACAAAAAAATAAATAAGTACACATATGACTGCACAACCACGTCTCCTCATAGGAGTATCAGGACTTCAGAGTAGAAAACCACTACTACACGGTATGGTAGCTCTTATTTAGTCCTACCACTACGGGCAGTACTAGTCATTCATTCACTGGCATTAAAGTAATGATGACGAGTCTTATTTATTGTGGGTATTTCCTTTTGTGTCTTCACTTGTGATGTTTTATCAGGTTTCATCACGATGGATGTAATAATATCTGATGTTGGAGATGGCTTGGACTCTGCTAGTGATGCCACTTGAAGTTTGGCATGGTTAGGTGTTACATTATCATTGATGGGTACAGGCAATGTGGCATGCAGATCCCCACTCTAGTTAGTAGACATGGCCTCTCTGCCTATGGAACTCAATTTAGACACAGACAAGAAGACAAAAAAGGACAATAAGTCACAGACAGGTCAAACTGGGAAGGGATATCTTACCCTGCGATGATACACTCCCCTTGTTTGCTGTAGACTACACCGACCAAAGGCAAGACAGGGATGGGCATCATGCCAGTGACTGTAGACACCACTGATTCCACCACCCAAAGCTAGCTGTTTCAATGTCCACAAAACACTAAATGCGCATGGTCATCAGATGGACAAGCTAACAATACCTCAGTCTTTGCTGAGATGGTAGGTGTTTTATGGGGTATGCATGATGACCTGACAGAATGCATGCTTTATATATGTAACATGATGGACATGTTCTGCAGGCAGCTTGTATGAGAGAGGTTTTCCTGTGCACCTAGGCAGCATGCCAAAAACACTTCTCATAACCTCTGTTGCCACTGGTGAGAGCTGTTGTCAAAGGGGTAAGCCACAGTCAAGTGCATATAGTGCCACCACTTTCGCTCTATCATCTAGTCTGGAGAGGAACAAGGTAAGATGTGGACATCCATGAGGGCATGGAGCTCATGCCACAGTATGCACAGTATAGGCCATCACTCACATTTATGCAGTACTCCTTTCTCTAGGTAATGATTTAATAGTATCTGTGACTCTCACAGGAGAGAGTGCTCCCAAAGACAGAAGGATGCATGGTCTGCATGCAGATTTCCTATCCTATGGGTAAGTAGTACATCACAAGCCCC